>NC_056728.1:62574090-62718346 GCF_019279795.1 Protopterus annectens | reverse complement strand
TCTTCCTGTTCAGCAGTTTCACTATATCTCTGTGCTTACTGAGTAACTTACTCCCCTCCTCACCCTCTCTCTTCCTGTTCAGCAGTTTCACTATATCTCTGTGCTTACTGAGTAACTTACTCCCCTCCTCACCCTCTCTCTTCCTGTTCAGCAGTTTCACTATATCTCTGTGCTTACTGAGTAACTTACTCCCCTCCTCACCCTCTCTCTTCCTGTTCAGCAGTTTCACTATATCTCTGTGCTTACTGAGTAACTTACTCCCCTCCTCACCCTCTCTCTTCCTGTTCAGCAGTTTCACTATATCTCTGTGCTTACTGAGTAACTTACTCCCATCCTCACCCTCTCTCTTCCTGTTCAGCAGTTTCACTATATCTCTGTGCTTACTGAGTAACTTACTCCCCTCCTCACCCTCTCTCTTCCTGTTCAGCAGTTTCACTATATCTCTGTGCTTACTGAGTAACTTACTCCCCTCCTCACCCTCTCTCCAGCTACTCTCCACTTCAATATATCTTTATTTGCGTACTGATCCTATGTGATTATAGCAACATTAAGCATAACAGTTTACAGTACCAAACAGGCATCTCTGAGACACTACTCCATTGTATATTAAGCCATTGTATCGCTGAGACATTATATTATTGTATATTAATCCTTATACTGTGCCCCTGAAAACTCTACTGACTCAAATGATTTTTTTTACTAAGTGTAACTGCCGAAATATGCAATACTATCTGATCCTGTGAGCTTTGTTATGAACTTGAACTGTGATAATATGTGTTACTATGTGATTTACTACTACCATTTTTATGATTGTTTCATTATTTTTCAAAATACTGACTACTATGTTATTACGTGGAGCTTTTCTCCCTGGGCATTGAACTAGCTGTTAACTGAAAGTTTGATAAATGGTTATACTTAAATAGTGAATGACGCAACTAGAGGAACTAACTTATTGCCATTGTTTACATCTCTAACAGATTAAATCTAGATGGTTGTAACACAGTTCCTGAGTTGGAAAGCTCCAGTCATTTAATCTAAGCTTCAAGGTTGTTTTGACACATTCTAAGTTGGTTAAGCATTTTAAAATAGTGAAAAAGTGTAGCAATCAGACTTTGAGTTGATTAAGGAGGCTACTGAAACTTGGGACTGGTATGCTAGTTTTGAAAATAAAGCTAGATGTGAGAATTGGGGTGGTTGTTACAATTTTGTTTAGAATTTGATAGACAATCATGTCCCAGTTGGAGTGAAAAAACCCTGCAAAGGTGATGGACATCCCTGATGGAGTCTGAAGTTATCTAAACTAATAACGGAAAAGACAGGAACGATTATAACAACATCAGAAAAATTTACCTTACGACTATTAAAAGCATAAGCTCTAATTATGAGGTATACTTAGCTAATCTGAGGTATAATAACAAAGATTTATTTAAACACATAAGAAGCTATAGTCTAGATGATTATTCCAGTATAGTGCTGACAGATGGGTCTCAAACAATCACTGACTCAAATATATTAGTGAACTTGTTTTTCAGATGGTTTGTTTAATAATTACTGCAATCAGTAAAGCAAAGGCCAGCACAGAAAAGTATAGGGTGCCGATAATATATTTTAGGCTGTGCACTTGCCGTACCTGCAGGAACTTTCCATTGTGATTGTTTAATAATTATGCCCAAGGGAGCTTGGGAAATGATTTACCCATACTAGTTAGAAGAACTTGTCCCAATAAGAACAAGGAAATGGTAAAGCAAGCCGTATCTAAAATAAATCAAAATTGAGCAGTGGGACTTGAAGGTCTTAATGGATATTTCTTTAAAGGAATATCTGAAAAGTTGATTCCATGTTTATCTTTTTTTTTCCAAAAATCATTCAAGGAAGCATTTGTTCCTTAACTGTGGAAGGAATTTATAATAGTTCCAGTCCTGAATACTAAACCAGGATATATGGTAGAGAGCTATCGACCTATTAGTTTGACTTGCACATTGGGTAAGTGCTTTGACAGGACACTGTGTCTTTCCTGAAAACAAACTTTAGCTCTGATGTATATCAACATGGATTCTTTTCAGGGAGAACATGTTCCACTAATTTGATACATTTTTATGAGCAGATTGTTAGCTCATTGGATAATTCACTAGTTGCTGATGCTGTGTTTTTGGATTTGGCTAAGACTTTTAAATCCATCTCCCATGAAACAATTATTATGAGAACTGATAACTCTGGCTACATAGCTAAATGGGTATACAAATGGCTTATGGGTAGAACCTACAGAGTGAGAATTAAAAACTCCTACTCCAAGTATAGACTGATGGCCAGGGGAGTGCCTCAGGGATCAGTCTTGGGGCCACTATTTTTTGGACTAGTGATTTCAGAATGTCCAGAATCTAACTCTGTATGGTTAAGTAAGTTTGTTGATGAGATTTAGATAGGGAGGGCGGTAACTAATAGTAATGGTTAGTTTCTGTTGCAGTCTTACTTGGATAACCTATATAACAACCAAAGATATGAGATTTAACATTTTACATTTTGGGTGTAGTAATACTCAATATTCTTACAGTCTGGGCAATCAGATTTGTGTTTCTTCTGAGGTAATGAGAGATCTAGGTATCATGGTAGATACAAATCTTAACTTTAAAGTTAATGAGATAAACATTATTAGGAAATGTTATGGTCTTATGAAGAATGTCCTTTAATGTTTCTCAAGGAGAGATAGTTGGGTGCTGCTAAAGATCTGTTTAACAGTATAAGACCTATTACTGAGTATGGGGGCCTTTATGTGCATTAAATATTTTGCAAATGAAGAAGCTGGAAGGGGTTCATAAAACCTTTACAAGACAGATAGACGGCTGTCATAACTTATCCTATAAAGAAAGATTGATATATTTGTCTTTGTATTCTTTGGCTTATTGGTTTCTAAGAGGTGACATTATTATGATATATAGATGTCTTAAGGGCTAATTATTGGCTAACACATTAGATATTGATTTTATTGATCATGGTATTGGTGCAAGCAATAAAAATGTAAATGTAAGAATTCCCATTTCAAATTTGAAGTTAATGAGATCTTTCATATTAAGGAAGGAAGGGTGTCGAATTCATTGCCTAGACATGTAAGACTGGAAAATGATTTATCAATATTTAAATGGACATTAGATAACTCGTTTTCTAAAAGTCTATATTCTTCAGTGAAACTTATTAGGCAAACTTTGAATTGGCCAGTGTAGACCCTAAGTTTGTTAGTTTATTCACTGAATTGAATTGAACCATTGAACATATATACACACATACATACACACACACACACACACACACACACACACACACCTATATATATATATATATATATATATATATATATATATATATATATATATGTGTGTGTGTGTGAAATCAGATCTTCATCAATTACTAAGAGAGGACTTCACAAAGGCACTTTTCAAAGTTGCCCATCCCCTGTGATTATTTGCCAGAACTGTCATCCACTCTTAGCCTATCTTATGCATGAAGTCCCCTTCCAGACAGAAGCTTAATTAAAAAAAAATCTACTAAAAAAATGTTGCTGTTTTTGCGGCTTAGCTTGTTTTGTTGGCATTCTAGTCGTCATTTGAATGGGGTAGCACAGGGGCCACTCACTTAATCTCATATGCATTCCAGCACCCACTGACTGACTGGCTTCATATAGTATATTTCTGCAGCTATTTGGTTTCATATAAGTTTTTCCTGCAGCCACTAAGCTATTCATTCATGAGTGTCAAGTGACTGAACCACAGAACAAAAATAAAAAGTCTAATTATTTTGTGCATCTGCCTAGTGACGTCACATCGTAAGCATACCTGCTATTCACATATTTATCATCTACAGTTTTTAAAGCCAGAATTCAGATGTGTAGATAAGCAGAAAACCAGCAAGGTTCGACCTTCTTTTGATAGTGGTTGAATGTCTCGCTATGCTAAGCAGTGGCGGATTTAGGCATCGGCGCAGGGGCGCCCACCGCCCCCTTTTTAAAGCTGTTTGGAACTCAATTAAAAAATGCACTGTCTGCACTATTTTAATAATATATTTAAAAAAAACTTCTTAACACCGCACGGTAGTGTCTTCTCCTTTAAGGAGAACCATGCGTGCGTTACACACACGCCACCACAGAAGTGAACATGTTCAACACTTGGGCATACATATAGAAAGCTATTTCCTTTAAACGAACCTGACCGTCTTTCCTTGTAAACGTTTTCTGTCATTTGTGACTTCGCCTGTAGTTTAGTTAAACAGTTCCACATCATAGCGGTTCTCCTTTACAGAGTGAAAAAAAAAATCTATGTTGGCAACTGTTGGTAACTTGAAACTACGAGCGGATGAG
This sequence comes from Protopterus annectens, assembly GCF_019279795.1. NCBI lineage: Eukaryota > Metazoa > Chordata > Ceratodontiformes > Protopteridae > Protopterus > Protopterus annectens. The sequence goes on along the minus strand of NC_056728.1, from coordinate 62,713,998 downwards.
ACAGCGATATACAGCTATGCTCAGTTTAGAAACACGATTTATTCATTGTAGTCACTTTATTGTACTGTGTGATTTTGCTATATACACAATGTCATGTTACTAAAATCAGGTAGGTAACTTTTGATTACTTTCATTTGACAGACACAAACGTGTCAAGTATGGACCTAGATTTTGACATATGTAGGATAAATGGGAGGGAGCAAAAGTTTTACTATCGTTCCTCCGGCTTTACTTTTTTTTCTGGTAATTCTGTTTTGTGTAAAACTGCACTGCGGAACTCGGTGTAAATTAAATGGAGCAGGTGTAATACTTTTCTGTGGGTGTTACATGAGGGCAAACTTCAGAAGTCTGAAAATGGTTAGGCTGGAGACACAAGGAGCTTTTTTAACTACTATTTAGCATTGCTGACACACCTGTCATTGTCATACACTAGCTAAATAAAGCCTTTCCAGATAGAAATGACCTTTTAATGCAGGCAGCATTGACTGCTCTTTCTTTTCCTCACATTTATCGCATTCGCTGAAGTTCAACATAAAGACATCTAGAAATACCCAAACCAAAACCGTGGCCAGTGCCACCTTACCAGTCTCCTTATTTCTTCATATGCCTTGTGGCTATACAAATCGACTTCCACAAACATATTATTTTGTAGGTACCAAATGGACAGGTGCAGTTTCAAACATAAGCCAAAGAAATGCACTGCTGTCATATGGAGAAAAATAAAACTTCGTTAATTAATCGCCTCACTCAGGCTGCAGCAGGATATGCCGGCGGAACAGATAGCTTAAATTCAGCGCCCAAGTGTTGAACATGTTCACTTCCGTGGAGGCGTGTGTGTAGCGCACGCATGGTTCTCCTTAAAGGAGAAGACACTACCGTGCGGTGTTAAGAAGTTTTTTTTAAAATTCAACATGTTCACTTTCGTGGTGGCGTGTGTGTAGCGCACGCATGGTTCTCCTTAAAGGAGAAGACACTACCGTACGGTGTTAAGAAGTTTTTTTAAAATCATCATTCTCTTTTGCCTTTTCCCGTTAGGGGTCGCCACAGCGGATCATCTCTTTCCATTTCTTCCTATCCTCTGCATCTTGCTCTGTCACACCAACCGCCTGCATGTCCTCTCTCACCACGTCCATAAACCTCATCTTAGGCCTTCCTCTATTCCTCTTACCTGGCAGCTCCATCCTTAGCATCTTTTTCCCAATATACCCATCATACTTCCTCAGCACATGTCCAAACCAGCGCAATCTCGTCTCTCTTGCTTTGTCTCCAAACTGTCCAACATGAGCTGACCCTCTAATATACTGATTATTCAAAAATAATGAAGAAGTTTTTTTAAAATATATTATTAAAATAGTGCAGACAGTGCTGTAGAATGCTTTGTTGTTGTCCTTCGAATCAGTGGCAATTTTGTTTTTGTAGCTAGTTTTGGAGGGATCTCAGCTTCTTACTGAGGCTAACCAGGGAGCTCCTCCACTCATGGGATTTCACTCTCTTTTGCAACAGTTTCTTCCTTCTGTTGTACAGTTTGTTTATGGCAGGGGACCACCAGATTGGCTTCCTTTTTTTGGAGGATAGTGTCTTGGTTCTGTTTGGGATAGCAAGATCCATGCACTCGTGTAAGTGCTTATAGAGTGCATTTGTGTAGGATTCAGCAGTCGTAACTGTATTGTCCATCTGCATGGGTGTCATGAAGTTCACCACTTCTGTCTTAAGAAGCATGAAGTTGGCTTTGGAGAAATTCTTTACCATGGTTTTCTTAATGGGGGGTGGGGGCGGGATGTGGATATCTAGGGTGATTAGCTTATGGTCATATCGGACTAACGAGGAGTTGACTTCAGGTGTGGAACACTGGTCGCTCATATTGGTAATGACTAGGTCTAGGGTATTGTTGTCCCTGGTGGGGGTGTGGATAAGTTGATCCAGGGCATTGGAATTTATGAATTCCAGAAAGCGTTGAGCGAAGGAGTTGGTACATGAGTAGTTTTCCCAGTTAATGGTGGGATAGTTGAAATCACCCATTATTAGGGTGTTTGGTTGAACCCTAATATTTTCCAGAACATCAAGAAAAGAGGAGAAGGATTCCTGGGGCATGGTGGGGGATCTGTAGCAAGCTATAATTCGGATTGCAGTTTTGCCCAGAGTTAGTTGCACTTGGATAACCTCGGGTGCATTATGCTGAGCAACTAGCCTGGAGGTGTGGATATCCTTAATGAATATGGACACACCTCCACCTTTGGTGTTACGGTTCAGGTTACATGGCCGAAAAGTGTGGTATGAGTTATAGCCTGGTAGTGCAGGGGTGCTCTCTGGAGCCTTGAACCAGGTCTCAGTCACTGCACAGATATCGATATTCTCCATTTTAAGGAGTGCCTCGAGTGAGTGCATTTTGAGATTTAGACTTCTAGTATTGAGTAGCATTACCCTCAGTTTTTGCTTGCCTGTTCCTGTTATGGTGGTGAATTTGTCATTTGAACCTTGCCTGAAAAAGGCACTATAGGGGTGACAAGAGCAATAGCCAGTATCCGTTTTTAACATACCTCCCAACTGACCAGATTTTTTGCCACATATTTTTGGCTAATTCCTCATAAAATTTGTGGTTTTCTGGAAATTCACAGAGGACTGAAGTCACTAAATAATGACGTATGAGTTTCAACCTTCATATCCTTCAAAAAATGCATGCTAACACAAATCCTGTTATTCTAGCAACTTTCTAAGTTAAAATGAAAAATATTTAAAATCTGTCCCTATTTTTGGGCCATTGTATCTCCATTATTTTAGGCTTTGTCCAGATTTCTTGTACTAAGAGGTTGAGAGGTATGGAGATATGGTATGTAATGCCCTAGTTGGGGAGGGGCAGATTAGTCAATTAACTTGATCAGGCTTGACCCTATAACTTGGTTACAGGAAACAAGAGCCTGAATCCTCTAGACTGACTACCAGAATGCTGACAGAATTGTGAGTTTGAGTTTCAATACATTTTCAGGGAGTGTGTTTCAGTGCATTTTCAAGGGATTATGAGTGAATTTCACTACATTTTCATGGAACTGTGAATTTCAAGGAAAGAGAAATTTTCTGCTGCTCATGTTAAGTCTGTTTTCAATATGCAACTAACTGTTTTGTTTAGCGAATGGCAGTCACTGTGCTGTAGAATTTGAAAGCAGTGTTAGTAGTGCAATTGCCTTTGGTACAGAAGGCTGTGGATTCTACTCCCACACAATGTGGATGGAGTGCTGATTATTTGGTGCATTTTCAGGGGGGATAGGGGTTCTGCACTCCTGAGTGTGTCCTCCTTTGTATGAGATGCATAATTGTCGGTTTGTCAGTCCTATATTATTATATTACCAGCTTACCAATTTTTTTTCTTAATGTTACATTGGCAATTAATTCTTCAAGGGCAACAGGCACTGTATTTGTAGATGAAGCACTGAAGTGTAAATTTGTTTGCCAGTAGCAACCTCTTCTTTTACTTCTGCAGAGATTGTACTTATCGACTGATATTGGTGGATTGTGATGACAGATGTCTGAGTGGCCTTTTATTGTTGAAAAATTTTGAAATGGGTAGTTTTGTCATTATTGGTTCATATGTTTTGTTTCATTGCTTATTAGAATGTTCAAAACTTCAGATTTAAACCACATTCTAACAAGTGTGCTGTATTATGCAAGGAATATAATTTAATACAATCAGGATGGTGAATCAAAGAACACAAACATGTATGTATGGCTGTAAAAATGTGTGTAAGGAGCCTTTGGCTTGAAAATGGCCTAAATGTAAACTTAATCCTCCACTGCATTTTCTTTGAATGTGGTTTTATGCCATTGCAATGAATGTGGGTTTCAAGGGCAGATACGTTTTCTGCTCATGCTGTCTGTTTTCACTGTCAGATTGTGTTGTTTGGTTTGCAAATGGCTGTTAGTGTTTGTGTTATTTTATTTCAATATCTGTAATCATTGTGGAAGTAAATAAAAAAGCAAGTAAAGTAAAATTGCAATGTGTGTAAGGAATCCAACTTCCAAATTCTGTACTAGTCCTTCAGTGATAATTATTGTATTTACACATACCCATGTAGCAATGCAGCTTTCTTAAGTAACTGCCACATACATAATCACTTGGTCTGAAACTGTGTGCCTTCTGCTGTGTAATCTTATACTACAAAAGTCCTTTGCTTAAGGGCCTCTAGCTCAGAGGGACTTTCTAGTTAACGTGAAATGAATGAATGAAAATAAGGATACATAAGAGGATATGCTATTTTAAGAAAAGTGTGCAGAGAAGTACATTAATTATGTGTTTGAGACTAACATATGACCCACCACAGCTTGGAGTCCTTGGAGACATGGAAACATTAGCAGCATGTCAGGCAAATTTATTAATGTGACTAAATGACATCTGAGACTAGAGATAATCCAGAAAGCTCAGGTCAGGTCTGGTATCCCACCTGTGACCCAGTGGAGAGAGGACTAACAAAAAACAGAGACCAAAGGATTAATCCAGATAAAACTCACTTTAGCTAGCAGATCTGGGGGACTCCTTATCTGATACCCTCCCTGTGGGAGGAATAGAGACACCTTCTTGGACTTTCAAGTAGTTTATTCAGTTAAGCAAGTAGATGGATGAGTGCTCTCATTCTAATACATTACATTCAACAGGTCAGTTATTTAAAGGCAGTTACAGCCAATGGTGTGAGGGTCCAGGGGAGCTGACTGGAACAAAATCTACTGAGACATGGTTTAAAGCCACGGAGAGCACACCAACAGTGCAAGGTTATGTCTTCCACACATTTAGGCCCAGCTACTTGACAGGCAGGGACTAAAGGCTGAGTTGTCTCTATCTACATCCAAATAAATATACTTCAAGGCTGGTCAAATAGGACAATGCATGTGAGATGCTCCATGTTCACATCACCATAGGTAAAATCCAGTACCACTTCCTTGCAAGCTATAGGTCCCCTTCCATGACCCAAGAAACCCATACCATGTATTTAAACGTATTAGAAACACTAACCATCCAACCGAATACCATTTTCATGGGTGACTGTAATTACCCCACTATTAACTGGGAATCCTACATAACACCAAACGTACATGCACAAAGATTCCTGGATTTTGTAAACACAAACTCCCTGAACCAGATAGCCAATACACCAACCAGGGGTGCAACCATACTGGATCTGGTCCTCGCTAATATGGGAAACTGCTGCACACCCCCTACTGTAATGCCTTTCCTGGTAAGGTTAGACTACAAAATACTCTCCTTTGAAGTGACAATAAACCTGGACCCCCAGCTCAACCGGGAATATTCAGGAACTATTCTAAGGCTAACTTCCTGTTATTAAGTGGGAACCTGGCAAGATTTCAAGCCCCCGTAAACCCTGAGAACACTTCTGCCTATACAGAACTGTTCACGGAAACCCTGTACAAGCAGGTTAATAGCTGCACAGAAGCAGCTGTACCTACCAGGAAGAACTACAGAACTAACTCAAAACACAAGCCACCCTGGTGGAATCACAAAATCAATAGGCTGTATAACAGGAGGAAGAAAATCATGGCAAAGATTAAGAGGTGCAGCACCCAGTAGGATAAAAGCACTCTTGTCAAACTAAACAAACAATTCAGAGGACAAATAAAGTCTACCAAAGCCAAAGTTGAGGTACGTTTGTCCACCCAGGCCAAGTATAACCACAAAACATTCTTTAGCTATGTCTGCAACCTCAAAGGCAATACACAATTGTGTGCAGAGCTCGTTGTGAATGTAGCCACCTATACTGAGCCAGAAGATATAGCAAACCTCCTAGCTGATAAATTCATCTCCAACTTTATTCCTCTCTCCCCTTCAACCTTCCTCAGGAAATATTATTAAATATAACTCCCCCTACTATCACTAGGGAACACGTCCTTAATGCTCTGTCTAAGACCAAGAACACTGCATCAATGGGCCCAGACAATATTCCAGGATGCCTTCGAAATAGCATGAAACATAACCTATCAGGGCCTCTGGAATTACTGTTTAACTGTAGCCTCCAAACAGGCTTAGTGCTTCAGAAAGGCAACAGTCATCCCTCTGCACAGAGGTGGGCCATCTACAGACCTGGGAAACTACAGACCCACAAGTCTCACTAGTCTTATATGTAAAGCCATTGAAAGAATTATCATGGGGATGATCAACAGAGATATAGTAAACCTCCAGTCACTACACCCAACCCAGTTTGGTTCTGTCAAGGCCAGATCATGCCTACTTAACCTAGTGTACTTCTTTGAGAAGGTCACCAAAGCAATGGATGAGGGCAAAATCATTCACACTGCCTAGCTTGACCTGGTCAAGGCATTTGGCAAAATACCCTCTCGTGCATTGTTGACAAACTCAAGAGGTTAGGTACAATCCCACATGTCATCTGGTGGATATTCAACTGGCTCACAGACAGGACCCAGGAAGTTAGAACTGGGTAATCTACCTCTACAAAGAGGCCAGTCACAAGTGGAGTCCCTCAGGGATCAGTCCTTGGACTGCTCCTTTTTGGCATTTACTTCTCAGAAGTCAAGGCCAATGTCAATGGTCTGTGGCTGACTAAATTTCCAAATGATTGCAAATTAGGAGCCATCACTGAATCTCACACTGACACAAATGTTCTCCAGGAGGGGCTCACACAAACAAACAACTGGTGTCAGAGCCATGGACTAAAACTAAAAGCCAAGAAATGCATAATAGAATCCTTTGGGAAATCATCCATCCCTAGTAACTATAATATTGAAAACACACCTTCAAGTTGACCCAGTAGTTAGGGACTTAGAGACACACACACATAGTAATCTAGCCTTTGATCATCACGTGTCTACACACACAGATAGTAATCTAGCCTTTGATCATCATGTGTTTACAGTGGTGAGGAAATCATTCTATGTTGCACAACTTACAAACAAAGGTATGGCAACTAAGTCCAAGGAAGTCATTGTCCCACTGTATTCGGCTTTCATCAGACCTATCATTGAGTACAATGACCCCTTTGGTATGTACCTAACCAGGCATATCCAACAATTAGAACGTCCACAGAGGTTCCTCACTAAAAGAATACAGGGTGTAATTAAAACATCTTTTGCAGACCACCTGAAGGCCCTATCCCTGTATTCTGTTCCTACAGGCCTTTGAGGGAGATCTATGCCTAGCATACAGGGCATTGTAAGACCCCACTCTGATGGACCTCCTGCATATCCACAAAACAAACAGCACCAGAACTACCCATTCTAAAGACTTAAACCTTGCCTGTGATATAAATCGGACCTGCTGGAGAGATAGATATGTATCCCAGAGACTACCCAATCTGTGGAACAGGCTCCCCATTTATGTGAAGCAGAGTTCCTCCCTAACCCAATTCAAGTGCACCTTGGACAATTGGATGGGAAACGGAAATGCATCCCTGATTTGGCACCTGTGTCTTAAATGGACACACGTAACCTGTAAATGGTTCATCTCCCAGGGTCATGCTTACACTTATCAAAAGTGTTTTAACTTGTTGGAGATTTGGGATGCATGGCTAGGCTTAAAAATGCCCTTGTGGTCATCAGCCTAGGAAATGCCTATGAACCAAATCCACAGCAACATCATGTGTAACTGAGTGTATATTGTGGTCTTTCACACATGATGTCAGAGTTTCTTAAGGTGATCTTTCCACAACCACCAAGCCCAGTGTCCCAATTTCCCACCCCCAGCCTGGTACTCAACTAACCAGACTGCGCCCCCCCTTTGTAAATTCCTGGATCCGCCACTGCTAAGAGCTTACTCGAAAGAAGATATTATGGGACCTGATCTGTGCTTGGTTTGGGACTGTGTTACACACAATGACAAGGTAAAACAGCCTGCTAGATAGTGATCTCTAGACAGACACCATCGTTTAATGTTGCTTAACAAACAAAGAAGAACGCTTGAAGCCCAAAAAAGCTGGAATTCGGGAGAGAATATTTAAAAGTCTGAATATATGTAAATGTTCTGGTGACTGAGGCTAAGGCTTAGCTAATGTGCATTTTAAGGTGGAAATCTAGGGCTGGCTATTGTCTAAGGAAAAATGAAGTGAAAATGACATTGTTGACAAGGAAAAACATCAGGCAATCTATCAGTAGATACTAAGAAAAGCATGAAAACCATTAATGAGTAGTAAAAAATAAATCAAGTAAAAAACCTAAGAGGTATTCAAGAGAAAGAGCTTTACTTGATTGGTGCACAAAGAAAGAAAACAAGAAAGAAAAACAAAGGGTGACATTATGATGCAGGTTGTACTGAGTGGAGGAAGGCAGCAGAAATCAGGAGTTCTGAATAATGACTGCTCTGTATTCACATGGTAAAATGAAAGAAGTTCGCTTAATGTGTTTATTCTCTTTATGCAATCTACCTTTTGCTTACTAGGTGATGTGCATTTGATATAGAAGTGACAGATTTCATGGCTTGACTCACGTGACTAGTGACAGTATGAATAATTTGCAGCAAAGTAACAGTTCACTGCAAGATAGGCTGTATTGCAGAAAACTGTACAAGAATGCATATGATCAGCCACAGACACTGAACAAATGATGTCATAACTTCCAGTGTTGCAGAAAACTATGTCTTCAAACTTGCTAGGACTATGGATTTTGTTCTTGCATTTTTTTTTTTGGAATGGCCAAGGTTCTGTTAAGGAGCAATACACTTGGAGTTCAGATAAGAATGTCAGTCATAACTAGGGTTGTCAACTTTTCATGTCAAAAATTCTGGACATGTACGTGAAAGCAAAATGCATGTAATTTTGGTATCCCCATCCCCTCCCATGCAGCCATTCCAGTGTCCCATTACTTGGCTATTTCTCCATTTCTTCCCAGTTGCCATAAACACTGTTCAAAACTCTCAGCGTGCATACTATTTTCTGCTTTACTTCTACAATGATTACTGATATTTGGATTTAATTTAAAACTTTTATTTCAAATTTTATAGCACAAACACCGATAGACATTTGCTAAACAAAGTAATACAGTCTCACAATGAAAACAGACTTAGCTTTAAAACTTTTCTGCCTTTGAAACTCACATTCACTGAAACAGCATTAAAACCCATATTAAATGAAAATGCATCTGTCCAGTGATGGATTAGCTTTACTTTTGGGCTGTTTTCAAATCATAGGCCCCTTGTACACATTTTAGTACCATGCAAAAGTTCTTTGATTCACCTTCCTGATTGTAGTAAACTATAATATACAATAATCAAATTATATCCCTTGCATAATTCAGCACCACTTGTTAGAACTTGTTTTAAATGCATAGTTTTAAACATTTTGCAGTAAGCAATGCAACAAAACATATAAACCAATAATGACAAAACTGTCCAAATGAGAATATTTCAACCATAAAAGGCCACTCACGCTTCTGTCATTAAAATCCACCAATATCAGTCAATATGCACAGTCTCTGCAGAAGTAAAAGTAATCTGAACAATTCCACATTAAAGAGATTTGTAACAAATGAAAAGGTTGCTGCTAGCAGACAACTTTATATTTCAGTGTTTTGTCTACAAATTCAGGGCCTGCTGCCCTTGAAGAATAAGTTGCCTATGTTACATTAAAAAAATGGTAAGGTGGTAATATCGCAATAAGGAATGGATGGCAAACTGAAAACAAGTTCATTAAGTTCCTAAGAAATGATGAAGTCTACAGAAGAAACACTTGATGGTTTAGGTTCATAGATTAGTACTAAGCTAACTGCCCTTGCGAGCCATTTTAAGCCTAGTCAATTATCCCTTGTGAGACTCAAACCCTACACCTTGTGTTTTGTAAGGCAAACACCTTAACTACTAGGCCACCCTCCCAACCACCATCTTGGAGAAAATCTTGTTTAGCTACACTCTGAAATTCAACTGAGAAGCACAGTACTTGCATGATTTTGTTTATTTTAAACAAAAGAATTAAGTACAACAACCTAGCACAATACATATAATTCAATTCTTCTTTCATTCCATTTGCGTTAAGTTTCCATAAAATGCCCCAAATACCAAGTTTCTTTGCCAGCTATTGTCACAAAGTGATTCAAAAAAGACTCTGCTATGAGAGGAACATATTCAGTGCTGAGCATTTAAAATACAACCGTTTCTAGTTCAGTAGCCGTGATGAAAGCTAACTTATTTTGGTGTGCTCTGCTTCCGTCCTAATGCAGGAAAGTATGTATATCTAGATTTCTTAATAAGCATCCAGAAAGGGAGGTATCTAATGTCAACAATGTGCCAAGTGAGATCTTAGCACAATATTCGCTTCACCTTGAAAAGCAAATAATAGAATGAAGGCAAATGTATGTATTAGCCATTTACACAGCTCCCTAAATGCTAAACATCTGTCTAATGATAAAGCTGTCTGCCAGGCTAGTTAGCTTTTAGCAGTTCACATAAGAATGAACAGAAGTTACAGAAATTTTATCTGGTAAAGAAATATGCTGAACTCTAGTTTAATGCAGTCTAGACAACGACAGCATCATTGAAAAAACTTAATAGAGTAATATTATGCTTGGGCACTGCTTCATATTTCTAGAACAAAGCCACTGTGCCAAGTACTGAGCAATTCCGTACTTTTCAGTATACCTAACCTGCCCCTGAACAAAAAAAAAATCAATAGCCATCTGTATAATGGATATTAGCACAGGTGTGAAGGGGTTAAGAGGTGAACCTCTGCCTTCAAGAGCTGAACCCAAGTTAAAAGTGTATATATATATATATATATATATATATATATATATATATATATATATATATATATATATATATATATATATATATATATATATATAAGTCCAACAAAAAACAGCGGCTGCACTTCTGTCGGTAAATGCTGTGCTGAACAAAGCAATAAGTAAAATAATAAAAATGAGAAATCCAGCATCAGCAACCATACAGATTTGTAAATACGTTCAAAATAGAATATTCCAATATAGATGTAAAACATAAAAAGTTTATTGTGCACTCAGACGGTAAGCGCTTTCACATTTGCTTCTTCAGACCATAACATACTGAGTGCTGAAACACTTTAAAGCATTTAAAAACGTTGCCAATCAGAAAAAAGTACCCTATAACGTCATTTCCTTCATTGACATAGAAACCATTAAAATAAATCATATATCTATGATTTAAAATAAAAGTTCATAGACAATTCAAGGTTCATAAACAATTCTTATAAATGTCTGTAAAAACAGACTATCAAGAACAAATATTTAGAAAAGGAACACATTCAAATGTCGCAACCAAAGCATACATATTAATAGTTACTCATGCTCTGCGAATGCAGAATGTGGCTTAGTCCTTATAAAACTAACTTCTAAATTTGAAATCGCTTGTGCAAGGGCTGACTAGATTTAACTTCTTTTCTTGTTACGTTTTTTTAAACCATACACATTAACAATAGCACGCGCTTTGCAAATACAAAGCGTGGCTTAATTTCTATGGTGTTTAAGTCTAATTTGTACAGATATGCTACTTCAACCCTTACTTCACACCAAATCTAAGTTCTCTTTTATATATTAATATAACCTCAAAAATATATATAGAAAGAACACACAGATACAATATTCATAAACTGAGCTAAAATAATCACTTAATTCATATATTTGAACCATACATCGAGGAATGTATAGTTACAATATCAATGGACTGCACCGAAGCTATCACTAAATTCAAATGTTAGGGCCAAGAATCTACATTCACCCTGATGTATAAATAGGGTACATCATATTGATGCCATCTAAATTGCACATTAAGATGAATTATATGTCCAACATCTAATGTCAGAGGTTATATTTATCAAATTTAAAAACATCTCCATGAAAACATTTATATTCCTATACTATGAATTCAAATATAAATTAAATCTGACTTCTTTTCCTTTCTTCAAAATATTCACCTTAAAAATAGCTCACGCTATTACAGATTAAAAACGTGGCTGAGAGCTATAATAGTTGCTTCAAAATTATATATATATGTGTATATATATATATATATATATATATATATATATATATATATATATATATATATATACAGAGAGAGAGAGGCTGAGAGAGAGAAAGAGAGAGAGAGGCAGAATCAAACCACTTAAAGTGAACTAATAAGTCTGATATTTAATGATGAATCGCTAGCTTTTCTACTAACTTATAAATTCTGTTAGACCACAGAAAGTCCAGAGCTGCAACAATATCTTCTTAGTATAGTGAGACCATATTTTCACCCCATTGTGTCAGAACTGTAACATCAGTCCTATGGAATATGAATATCAAGAAAGTGACGTGAAGGGGAACAACGCTGGTGGCCACATAGTAAAGCACAAAAATACAGACATGTTAACCACAGTATATTATGTCTGCATGTGAATTAGTCTAGAGTTAACAAGTTACACAGGTCAGTAAACTGGTCTGAGAATCCTTCTCTGCCATGCCCCAGGCTAAATAAGCAGACATAAAACAATGTTGACAGCTGTATTACATGTAGTGCATTTACAACTGGTTTAACATATACAGAAATAAACCTTATATTTAAAGTATAGAGCTTCATAGGTTCATAGGTTGGTACTAGGCTATTGGCCCTAGGGCTTATACAAGCCTAGCCATAACAATTCTCTGGCTATTTCTTCCCACAGTATTTACTGCCCTGGACCACTGTCTAGCAGGGAGACTGATGTGATCCTCGGGGTGAATTTCTTATCTCCCATCCAATCGTCAAGGTTCCTTTTGAAGAGGGCCAAAGAGGCACTCTGCTTGACATGTATGGGCAGTCTGTTCCAGAGTCTGGGGAGTCTCTGGGTCAGGAACCTATCCCTCCAGCATGTTTTGTTCATTGTGATGACAAGGTTTAGATCCCTGGAGTGTGTGGCTCTGAGGGATTGGAATTTCTTTAAGTGTAGCATGTACAACAGCTCAGGGTTTGACATGGCCTTGTATGTTAAGCAGTGATCACCTCTGAGTAGACGATATGTGACAGCATATAGCTGGAGTTTTTTTAGATGGTCAGCATAGGGCATCTGCTTTAGGCCTGTGATTCTTTTAGTGACGTATTTCTGCAGCCTTTCCAGTTGTTGCAGATGTCTTGAGAGGTACATACCAAATGGGGCATTGTACTCTATAATGGGTCTAATGACGGATGAGTACAGTGGGACAATGACCTCCTCTTTTATGGATGAAAAGCCCTTAGTGATGAGGTGTTCCACATAGAAGGATTTCCTGACTGTTGTGGTGATGTGGTTATCGAAGGTTCGAAGGTGAGACCACTGTCCGCCTGTGTCCCTAAGTCTCTTATCACACTTTTGGTGTTTAGTGTGCATTCACTGGTACATGTTTTTTTCCCAAAGGGGATAACTATACATTTCTTGGCATTGAGCTTGAGCCCATGGCTCTGGCACCAAGCATCTGTTTCTGTAAGGCCCTTTTGTAGAATATCCACATAAGCAGCACTATACAATAACTAAATAATGTACATTTATGAAAACAAATATTTACAATGTCATATGATAGCATGGGAATCACAAGTGAGTTATGTAGTCAGCTTTACCCCTCTGTACAACTTTAGTAATGGGTGCTAACCCTATAATGCTGCCCCTTTCCTCAACCTTAACCCTACACCTTGTCTTCATTAAATGAATCCTATAACACTGCCACTACACAAGACACACTTAGGTTCATAGGTTCATAGGTGTGTACTAGGCTAATCGCCCTGGGACCTTTACAAGCCTAGCCAGAGGATTACCCTGGCATCGTGCCACCCAACCTTAGTTCCCAGTGCCTCTGTCGAGTAGAGTCACTGGCGTTATCCCCGGAGTGAATTTTCTATTTCCCATCCACTCATCAAGATTTCTCTTGAAGAGGGTCTGCGAGGTGCTCTGTTTGACATTTATGGGAAGTCTATTCCATAGCATTGGTAGTCTCTGGGTTATGAACCTGTCCTTCCAGTACGTTCTGTTGATTGTGGTAATGAGGTTGAGGTCTCTAGAGCATGCGGTGTGGAGGGATTGGGATTTCTTTAGTTGTAGCATTTCTTACAGAGCTGGGTCAGACATGGCTTTGTAAGTCAAGCAGAGATAGCCCCTAAGTAGACAATATGAGAAGGAGAATAGTTGGAGTTTTTTGAGTCTGTCCATATAGGACAAGTGTTTAAGGCCTAGGATCCTCTTTGTGAGGTACTTTTGTGGCCTCTCCAGTTGTTGCAGGTGTCTAGTGAGGTACATGCCAAATGGGGTATTGTACTCAATGACTGGCCTAATAGGGAAGAATAGATGGAGACAATGACCTCTTTCTTCCTGGATGCAAAACCCTTAGTAATGAGATGTACCACATAGAAGGACTTTCTGACCACAGTGGCAATGTGGTGATCAAAAGAGAGGTTGCTGTCAACCTGTATTCCCAGTTCTCTTATAACACCTTCTACATTAAGTGGACTACCATCAATGTGGTAATTCAAGGGAACTGGGTTTTTCCCAAAGGTGATAATGACACATTTTTGGGCATTGAGCATAAGACCATGGTTCTGACACCAGCCATTGGTCTCAGTGGACACACGAACAATACTATATCTTATCCCCTAATCTCACCCTGACGCTAACAATAAAATACACCAACTCACGCACAAATATATATATATATATATATATATAAGACCTATCCTTTAATCATCCCCGATCCTAACCCTAGCTGACATACACATGCAGAAACACTCTCAGCCCTCCAGCCTCACTTACCTGTACTGGCATTACACAATATCAATATTTCCGCTGTGTGGCTATCCGTACCAATGATATTAAACCACATCCCATGTGTTTGTTGAAGAAACAATATTCAACACAAATATATATATGGGTTCATATGAATCCATCGACAGTTCAAAACATCAATGGCAAAAGATCGACAGCGAGAAGACTGACGGAGGAAAACACTGACGCTGAGAACATCGAAATGGGGAAAGGATGTGTATTTATGTGGTAGTGACGGACGTTAGGGTGCGAGTAAGGTAAGTGTGTGATGTTGTCGGTCTGTGGGGATAGGGGTGGGTTAAGTGAGTTAGGGTTAGGGCTCGGGTTAGGTACGTGTGTAGTAGTGATAGTTTTTGGGTTAGGGGTGGGTTAAGTGAGTTAGGGTTAGGGTGCGGGTTAGGTGAGTGTGCGATAGTGATAGTTTTTGGGTTAGGGGTGGGTTAAGTGAGTTAGGGTTAGGGTGCGGGTTAGGTGAGTGTGCGATAGTGACGGACCTTAGGGTTAGGGTTTGGGTTAGGGTTGTCGATAGTTGTGTATGTAAGGTTTAGTGTTGGTTTGTTAGTATTTTGGTTTGCTAGTGTGGTGTGTGTGGGTTTTGGAGTGGGGATTTGTTTTGTTTGTTAATTGTTGTTGTACTGGTGTGGAGTGTATGCAGTGTCGTGCTTTTGAACTGTCGGTGTTTTCGCTGTTGCTGTTTCACTGTTGATGGATTCATATGAACCCATATATATATATATGCAGTATCATGTGTATATGGTACTCAAAGGTTTATAAGGCAGTCATAAAATGAGATACATGAATGTGCACATTGATCATATGATCTTCTGACATGATCCCACTGAATACTGGTTTGGCAACCATCATCTTTAGAGAGAGAGGGTTGCGCTTAAATTGTCTGTCAGTATTTGATGCAACTAGATTTGATTAGTACAACAGTATCATCAGGCTTGTCACATTTGTACTTTTGGATACATTACATTTGTCTAGCACCAGTTACTAATATTTGTCAGAAGTCTGTGACTACATCTGTCACCAGAAATGAATTCACGGGCAAAAAGAAACATTTAAAAGACTTTTTTGATCACATTAAATGATTAAGTCCCCATCAATAATACTGAAATGCATAATCAAGTGCAACAAAATATTGTACTTAATCACTTAATTTACTTAATCACTTAGTGAAAACATGAGTAAAACAACATCATGACTACAAACAGTATCATAACTTAGTAGCCTTCTGTTTCAAAATACATTTAATATTCATGGAGTCCTTCAGACCTAGTATCTTTATTGCTTGCAACTTTAGCTGCCAACATAGCTACTTAATATCCAGTAACAGCACTTTGAAATGTTACTGTATAGCTAGGAATTCCACATTCTACTTTCTCTATATATACAAACAGACTGTGGAACGTGTAAGTAAAACCGCAACACTTCATAAGTACCTGAACCATATTTGAAACATGTCCGTTCGTGGTCTGCTGCACAATGCAAATGTCTTCAAGAATTCGAATTCCACATGCATGGAAGACAAAGATGTAACAGTCAGTTGCGTGTGTGTGTGACCGGATGGAAAGGCTGTACTTAAAGAAGAACACCCTTAAAAAAAACAAAAAACAAACAAACAAAAAAAGCAATTTTATTTAAATTATAAGAAAATTAATCTCCTGGCATTTTTTCTGGACAATATGCTATCCTTTCTGTTTTCTGGACAGTGTCCCTTAATTCAGGGCAGTCCAGAAAAATTCTGGACAGTTGGCAATCCTAATTATTAGACAAATCACCGTTATTAAGATTCACTAGGTAAAGACTCACTAAAAGGTACATCCTGTCAAGCTATTGATAAAAGAAGCAAAGATAAAAATAACACTGTTACACTCTGTATTATAAACAGCTGGAGGAAAGATGCATCAAAACAATGTCCAAATTTATCAGTATATAGTGGAAGCAAATAAAAGCTCATTAAAGTTTCATTAAATTATTTTAAAATACATCTGCAAGACACCCAGCTCCATGTATAGATGAATAAAACCCTCCCTAGATCCAGATGTTCTAGGCTTAAACAGTATTCCAGGTTCTGGAGAAACTGACTGGGGAAGAGAGAGGAGTGATAAGGCTGAGAGTTTTTCTGTCTTGGGACTGGAGTTAGAGAACCTGCTGTGACACCAATGCAGTTTCTAATCCCTGCAGAAAACTAAAGATTAGAGAAAGACACCTGTGTATATGTCACTGAAGGAAGGGGTGTATACCCACCTTTGGTAACTACAAACATGCAGAGGTATGCATGGAAAAAATGTCAGCGCTAAGAGAAGATCCATGATTCCACATTACTAATGATGGCATCACTGCAGGTGTTCAAGTCTTGTCCTCATGGGCAGGTCATGGGTCTGTCTTTCCTGGAAAATGAAAGGGTCAATAGGGCATTTTGGGTATAAACTTGTTAGAAGTGGATCAGCAAAAGCAAACAAATGTTTACAGGAAAAAAATAAAATTTCGACATTACACAGTAGTTGTGCAGTGTCTTAGTATAGATATATGCTGTGTACAAATGCAATCAGTCAGTTGGGTTTATGTTAAAACTAGAAGTACTAGATAGCATTTGCTTTGGAAGAGAGTGAGTTACTGAGCTACTGAGGAGCAGTTTTAGGAAAGTGTGTACCATTATTTGAGAAACAGAATGATTCAAGGATGCAAAGAGTTGAAAAGAAAAGGAAATGGGGGGAATTAGGTAACAGCAAATGAAGACAAAAATAACCCAGAAAAGCAATGAGTTCCAGGCAAAGAAAGAGACATACTGGGAAACGCAGAAGAAAAAGGATGATCAACATTCAGATAATGGCAGTATAGACAGATTCATCTTGAGCATTAGGACAGCTACTGGTAGGTTAGCATTGCATCTAAGACCATAACTAGATGTTGGGACATAAAAGAAGCATAACTTGGCTGGAGACAGCACTTTAAAGAACTTCTTGGGGACAAGCTAGGTTTAAATCCAATTAGAAGAAAGGAGGACTCTTATGGCAGAACTATGATGTTTTTGTTAAAGCTGTGACCTTGTCAGTCAGCTGCACCTTGTAGTCCTGGGTTTTATTCCTGCAGACATTGCTTAATCACTTGGAGGAGCAGTCCTGAATCCCCACTGAAAGAGGTAGTTTTGTCTAGTAGATGCTTGTCCAGCTAAAATGCAGAGATTTTACAAAACAGAGAGGTTTTACAAAAAAGAGTGCAGAGGAGAAAATGAGAATGCCCAATTAATGATTAAAAAGCAAAACTCAAGTAGGAGACAAAACCGTCCCAAAAGTCCACCAATAGCATACAAAAATCAAGGGAAAATGTAAAAATGTCTTTTTACATATCTTTAATATTCATTCTGGTAATAGGAACAAGGGTAAATAAGTGCTTTTTGGTTTTTACCATTTTAAATGGATTGTGGATTTTGATTGGTTGGTTCAGACTTTGACACTATTTAAACCTGGATTTTAACTGTATTTTGTTCATCTGATGAAGTCTACTACTGTTTGTAGAAAAACGTGAGCTGTAATTTAAGCATTTGTGTTCTGATTTTTTTGTATTGTTAACGTGGTTGTTCCTCAGCCTGCATTTGTGTTCTCCTGAGCATCCCTTGATGTTTTTATGCAATTAATGATTAAAACTTGACAGTTTGTGGGCAGTTATTCTGGAATTTAGTAGAATGGGAAGACATCAGTCAAAATATTGTAAAAACTAATACAGGAACAAGTGAGAAACAGGAGGAATGGAAGTTGTTAAGCACAAGTCTTTAAAAGTGAGCAGGACTCAAGTCAAATGAAGGCCTTTGCATATCTCAAAGAAAGTGAGCAAGTTACAAGATGGAGTACATGTTTGAAAAAGTAGGCTTTGAAACTAGGAGTTGCCCTGAAAGCAGAAAAAGAAATGTTTAGCAAGGAACGATAAGGGCAGATTCAATGAGAGGTGAAGGATTCCACCCAAAGTGTTCCACTGGAGACACTAAAGAGAAACACACTGATATTTATAATTTCGCAAACAGTTTCAAAACTTAAAAGAAAAAAATCTGTAACTTCATTGGTTTTCACATCTGGTTGAATATTCTTTAAACACTTTAGACAGTCAAACGGTTGGCACTTTGCACATACTAAATAGCTGTTTGATACATTTAACTATTTTCAGAATGTGATTTTTATAAAATACTTAAATTAGCATCACAGGGTATGAAAGTACAAACTTTGCTGCAGAGATGATACTGATCTATATGTTTGGGTTCCTGTTGCATATTCAAGAACTAAGTGTGATTGTTGATTACAAGAAAACATACAGCAAGTATGAAAATTGCTATATAGCAGATTATTTTATGTTCTTTTAAGTACAATGATCTTGAAGTTTTATATATATATATATATATATATATATATATATATATATATATATATATATATAGTTAGTGGGTGTGGGAGATGAAGCAGGGGTTGCCTCCAGCAAAAAAATGAAAAAAATGTTTTTAGTATACAGCAGTGAGCTTTGAACTTTGCTGTTATTTTACAAGGCTGACATATGATTTATCACAATTTTGGGATTTGCAGTAATGGATCTCAGACTTCCATATGGTTACCTCTAAGTGCTTCAGTAAAGTAACAAAGTCAAATAGTTTTGAGACTTCTCCAAAGGTGATGAAATTCAGCATAGCTTGACTGACCTGCTGCTTTAAACTGGATGGGTGCATAAGAACTGATGTTCAGGAATGTAAGAAGAATTTCTCCAGAGATTTTTAAGTATCACTCAGGTTTAGAGGTATGATAGTCTAGGACAGATGCTGCATAACTGACAGCCGGTGGGAATTTGAAAATTACATCATCAAGCCTGGCAACTTCCTAAATACAAATGTGTCAAAGTATACTTGTTATGACTTCTAGATGTATAAAAGACTTTCTTTGGACATCATCAGCCAACTACTCTGAGAGTGTCACAAGCGTTGCCATGCACTAGTAGCATGTGTTAGTTATTTATACCCTTTTTTAGTCACAATAAATACCACCTATATTCTAATATATATTCTAAGAGATATTTAAGTTTTAACTAATCACAATTATATGTTTACATTTTTATGGAATTAAATAGAATGTTGATTTTTTTCTTTGTTTTTGAAATATGTATACACACAAGATTTATTTCTAATATCTTTACATAAGCACAGCACTTATCTGCCGATTTATATAAGTTTCACCCAATAAAGATTTGTTGTTTTGCTACTAAGTGCTGAAGCTATTTTAATCGCAACAAGAAAATTTGTTGTGTTGGTACGAAGAATGTGAAGCTGTTTTTATTCACAAAGTGAAGAAATTTTGATCACAACAAGATTTTTTACTATTGTTTGGCGTTTAATTTACAAACATTTCTTACAATTACTGCTTGGTGTTTTAGCTTAGCTCAAATAGCTCAAAAGGCTATTCTTCCATATTTTTCTAGTTGTTTTGACCTGAATAGTTGGACCATGTCCACTATCTGTTAAACTTCAGGGTGCTCACAGTGCTTCATTTCTAAGCTTGGATCAAGAGGTAGGAAAAAAACTCTAAAATGTACTACAAAATATCTACAACTCCATGACTACTGTGGGGCTAGTAGCCCTCAGCCACCCAGCCTAATTCAGTAATGTCACTGCAGTCTTTGGCACTTACAGTGAGTTTTATGGATGGAAGAATAAAGCTGAAGAGTTAGACAAGGTGTCGAAGCACAAGAAAGAAATTATCCCGATGGTGTGGGAGCAGGAGTGCTAGGGCCAAGCAAGACTTAGACAACCAAAAATTGCTATCTTAGGCTAAACTTTTTAATGATATTACAGTTTCCTCATATGCCTTATGTTTGCATGAAACTTACTTTCTTTCTGTATTTCCATGTTCACAGCTTCATATTGTCATTCCGAAATATGCAGAACATGAAAAGGCAGTGATGAGTGAGTGCACTGAGAAGTGGGACCATGTAGTCTTGTAAGGTTACTGCCATTCATGTTCAGTCAGCAGATAGTGGGACTATGTTGCACAAAGTACTGTATGGATACCGGCATTGATGATTAGTCAGCAGTGGTTGGACTATGCAGTACATAGTACTGTATGGCTACAGGTGTTCATGGTTGGTCATCAGGTAGTGGGACTATGTGGTACATAGTACTGTATGGATACAGGTGTTCATGGTTGGTCATCAGGTACTGGGACTATGTGGTACATAATACTGTATGGCTACAGGTGTTCATTGTTGGTCAGCAGTAGTAGGATGGTGTTGTACATAGTACTGTATGGCTACAGGTGTTCATGGTTGGTTAGCAGGTAGTGGGACTATGAAGTGTATAGTGCTGTATGGCTGCTGACATTCATAACTGGTTAGCAATAGTGGGACTATGTAATGCTGTATGGCTACTGGTGTACATGGTTGGTCAACAGCCATGGGATTATGAAGTACATAGTGCATAGTGCTGTATGGCTACTGGGATTCATGGTTGGTCAGCAGTAGTGGGATGATGTTGTACATAGTATTGCATGGCTACTACCGTTCATGGTTGGTCAGCAGTATTGGGACAATGTAGAACATAGTATTGTATGGCTACTGGTGTTCATGGATGGACAGCAGAATTGAGATGATGTAGTGCTCTATGGCTACTGCCGCTCATGGCTGATCAGCAGTAGTGGGACAATGTAGTACATAGTACTGTATGGCTACTGGTGTTTGTGGCTGGTCGGTGATAGCTTCCCCATCCATATCTGTTCTGGATCCACCACTGTACAAGCTTTGTTTCACCACAGTTACATTCACATTATTCTCTGAAATGTTCCCTTAATTCATACCTAAACTCATGGGTCCCTGAGACAGACTTAAATAAAGTGAAGACTCATCCAAACTTACCAAGGACTTCAAGTGCCATGCATGCTCAGACCTGCCTGTAGATTTGGGGGTACATATGAAACAACCAGTTGAAAATCAGAGCACTTACTGAGGCTTTGCTTAGGTTAATGGTCAGTGCTTCACACCTGGGTGCACATGGGAAAAAAAATAGCTAAGGTAGAGGGCATGCAATGGTCAAATGTAAAGAAGTTAAGGCTATGTATAGAAAGACTAGGGTATATTTTCCATGGTAGCTGCAGGAGATCTTTAAATTATGTTGTATTTTAATTTAGGAGTTTGCATTAGAGATAACTGCCTAGGTCAACCAGTAGAAGAGTAGAAGAACATAGGCAGTTAATTATTGCTGCAAGGATTTGTCTGTTTTACCAGGGAGAATGATTCTTTGATCCTGTGTAGATATCACAGATTTTTGTTAGTTCTGGTCAAGACAGAATTTATGCTGAGATCAAACCTGACTGATTATAAGTAATAACTCTTTGCAGATATGTAAAGTCCATCTGAACTCACAAGTCATTGAAAATGATAATATTATATATATCTGTTCAAGTGGAATCAGATAGTGGATTTTCCACCATATGACATTTGTTAGCAAGGTGTGTAACCTTTGTCTTGTCAGCCTTAAGGTGTAGTCCATCAGCCAGAAGTTGTGACTGCACAGAGGTGTGACCAGAATTTTAGAATTTATACAAACATTCAGAATGTAGCCTCCCCTCTCTTAGCAAAGGGTGGCCACCATCTGAAGCCTGCAACTAGACAGCATATCTATTCAATACTAAAATAAATAAATAAATAAATAAAAGTTGCAGTCAACCTGGAATACTTAAAAAAATGCTACATCTCATCTCCTCCCACAAATCAGATAGAGTCAAACCCTTTGCTGTCAAAAAGGTGCTTCCAGCTTGAGGCTGTTGTTCCTATTACTTTTGCTTTGGTCCCTGAGTTTGAACTATGTTAGGAACCGATGATAAACCGAAAGCGCTCATCTCTCTTTTTTTGCGTTACAATGCTAACTTTCAAATGGTTAGGTTGTAGCTTTTATTTTGTTTTTTGTCTTAAATCATTTTAATAAAAGTTCTTTTAAAGAAGAAACAAGGAGAAGCGTCTTAACAAGAATTTTAACAGCAGTAGCCAAGGAGGAAAGCACCATTCTTTGAAAACATATTTGCAGCATTTCTTGGGTTTTCCGTAAGCGTTTGCTCACTTCTCTCTACTATGTTAGGAACTCTGGAGGAAGTTTGTTGGCCTGTAATGATCCATGTTATAGTTTAATAGAAATGTTTAAATCTGACTAGTTGTAACAGTATGGATGGAAAAGAATGAGAATTCTCTATGAGATGGGCTCTGGTAAGAGGAAAGATTTATGTTTCTTGTAATTTGTTTGACAGACTAAAAAGCGTGAATTAGAATGACTCATTTTATTTATTATTTTGGATTGGGAATAGTGACAGCAGGGGATTCCACCTTGGGTACATTAGTTTATCAGTATAGTTCCAGAAATTCAAAAGATTTTAGAAATTGCTATATTGATTTTCTTGATAGCACTTTTGTTTTCCAATGAGTATATCCAGCTTTGCTTTATTCATTGCTTCCCTATATTTCCTATGATCAGTAATATACTTCACTGTACTATATACATGCAATAATATCTTGTGACATGGGCATTACAGGGAAATAAAGGACCACCCAATGGTGGTGTGAGGCCTGACCCCTGGAAAATCAATTACTTTCCCGTAACAAATACTCTGAATGGACTTATTGCATATAGAAAATGAGCTAGCTGTTTTGTATTTGTTTGGTCATTAATATATACATATTGTTTTATAGTTTTTGTGTAAAATAGTTTGCCTGACTACAGTTTCATGATGGGGAAGGATAGGAAGTATTTTAGATCCAAAATATAACTTACATTAAGTATATTACTTAGACACGGACACACAGACAGACACACAGATGTAGAGGCAGACATAGCCTGTCACCCATATGCAGAAACTCAGATGTGCCCACACATACCTGCACAGGCATACACACATTTATACAGAAAGTCTCATGGACACATACACAGCAACATACCCACCCTCAAATTGTACCCAGCACATTGACCTTGAATACTACAGATGTTTTATTTGGTCAAATGCAGAAATCTATAAATAATAGCACAAGTAATATGTTTTAGGTCACTGATGTCAGATACCTGTGTTAGAGCTGTTCATTTTTATCAGTTTGCTAACCCCAGCTTTTTAAGAGATATGATTAGCAAGCGGAAAGGAAATCACAGGTCTCTTTTAAACTGCTGCTGCTGCAGTAACTTACTTTAGTTCCTTTTTTTTTTCCTTCCAGCTTACTAACTATGACTTTCCATGAGCCACAGTTAGCAATGGGAAAGTAAACAGTACTTCCCAAAAAGGATTTCAGTCTTGGCACATGAATTTTATTCCAGATTATGCACACTTATTTTAACAGGCTCTCCTTGTATATTAATTCCCCACTTTGGAATATTTTGCATCCACTGGAAATAACTGATTTTCTGAGCTCATTTTTTAATCTACTTTACTAAACTACACTTTATTACATGAATGCACACATGCACATTTGTAATGACTAAAACTATTCATTCCTTTTGTTTCACTTTGGCTTTATAGTAGTGAACTCTGGTGTAGTAATGCTGTTGCAGTCCTTCTGCAGGAACTGGATTTTCCTTGCATATTGCCCTTTTTTCACCGGCTCCACTAGTTGGATTTTTTATCTGCTTTGTTTCATCTGGGTTTGGACCAGACAGCAGGTGAGTGACTTGGAGTTAATGGCTGTGGATTTGGGGCCTGGTGGTTGTGGAAGCTGTTCCTAATGAGTGGACGAATGATTCTTCCCCTACCTACCTGAACTGGTTCCAGTTTGAGTTAAAAGTTTTCTTACTACTTGGATGTCTTTCCTTCCCTTGTTGCTGACTGGTATTTTTTCCATTTTGGTGGGTGTTTGCTTAATATTTAAGGAGCCTAGTTTTATGGAACAGTGTTTCAGCATGCTGAGTAGTGACACACTGAGCTTGTTGGAGTCATGTTGAACTACAATGGAGTTTTGTTTATATATTGTCCTTGTTTCATCTGGGCTATGCACACAGTTGTATTTTACTTATCATATCATGACATTTAATTTCACACGCTTGGTTCAGAATTATTAGATGTGACTACAGTTTTCTGCATTATTTGATGTTTTTCTGATATCCGTTAAGTCAAAACTGAATTTTGCATCTAGTTCATTTACTTCACTGACTGATAAGGATTCATTCTAGTTAACCTTTGTGGTAGTTCACCAGTTAGGCAGTCACTGATATCTACTTATGTACTGGTCTCTGCCAATGTGAGTTTGCTCTCTCTCCTTCTGTTGCCTGCCTGCGAACATTAGGAAGTTAAGAGACAGTGTAGCAACTGCTTTATGTTTATTGACAGTCACTTAATTTCATCTTTTACTTGCAATACTTCTGAAAAATATAAATACCAGTTAAATTTGGATACCAGTCTCTCACACAGTGTCAATAAACAGCGTAAAACTACATCACAACCACATAAAATAGTCCCCTTTCACCAAGACTCTTTAACAAGCTATTACTCATCCAGATAAGATTACTCACTTTGCACATGTTCACACACTTTTCACCATAACTAAAGTGAGTCACCTAAGTTGCACACATACTCCCATAAGGACACCCAAGGCTGTAGCCATGCAAGGAAAAACATTAGTAATAAGTGACTATAGTTACATACAATGCTGTCCACTCACCAGACTGTGCAGGGATAGGGTCATGGCCAGCTGTCTCTCTGACTAGATGATTCATGAGGTGAGCAGAGAACCTAGTCTCTACTCCCCCAAGTAAGAGTCTTTTGTTTTCAGTCACATCAGTTATTTGTCTTACATGCTTTATCCTGGGGGAGATGTTGTGAGATATAGCCAAGTTCTTTATGTAAGTGTTTGGGCCAAATAAGACACTTGTCTTGACCAGTATCTATCTTTCTTTGATAATAACATCATTACTAATTACAAATAAAAGTAATTAATTTCAGTCATTCCAGGGGAATCCAGTATGCATCAACAAGAGATGTAATGACTGATAAGGCAGCCATCTTTTGCCAAGGATGCCCTTCATCTCTCTCCTCGGGGCTTCTGCATATAGGTTAACATGTTTTCTACTCTCATAGTGCCTTTTTAGGCAGTGTTCATTTGTTAGATAATTCAACATACCAAATTCTAATCCAGCCTAAATTAACGTGTTTCTGCCTAATGCTAGGAGTCTGAACAATAAATTGTCTGATTTAGAGGCCTTCTGGACACATGAATGCATTCATATATACATTGTTACAGAAACTTAATTTAATTGGTCTAATAACACTTGTTCTATGATGGGGTACAGAGTCTGTGATGCTTTCGGATGATTTGATGGTGGCAGGGTTGTATTGTTTTTATCTATGCAAGTATTTTGAATTCAGTCTCCATGATATTATAGTCACATTTGATAAAGTCAATTACCACATTATTGCCCTTTAAATGTCAACTGATGACACCCTTAGGTACCCTGACAAACTGGATTTGATGACTTCAGTTATCTTTGCTTCATATGAGAGTCTTATACAAGTAATCAATATATCCAACATTTCCTAGGTTTTACTAATACCAGCTCCCTAGATCAAACTGTCTACTTCTCCATGACAGGGAGAAATATATTTGGTGTTACTTTTTACTTTGCCTGCTCACCTACCAACACTATCCCCTCCTTGATAAAATCTGACCTCCTGACTGTCATCTTTTTGCTCAAAATTTGTATCACATTGACTAAATTCAGCTACATTCAGGGACTACTTCAAAGCCAACCTTGTATCCCTATCTGAGGGCCTTAACACTTTCAAAGGTGCTGTCTCACTTGCTGATTACAGTCTCTAAAGCCATCACATTTAATCATGATTTTTCCAGCCATTTCAACAAATGCATGGCTACAGCAATACCTATTAGGAATACATTTAGTACATTTGGTGGGAAACTCATGAATAAACCCTTATGATTGAACTCTCGGATAAAATTTATAAAAGGTAGAAAGCATCATATTGTTTGTATAAAAATGTTTGGTCATCAGTCAAAGCGAGCAGAATAAACATGTCTACAGACATTTAACTGCAGCTATTAGAAGAGTAAGGCTGGCTAAATCTTCAAAGAACAGTTACAATGATTTTCCTGCTATATTAGGGATATTAGATGGAATGCCCAATACTCCATCAATCTTGAAATGAACAGCACTATATATTTGGATGTTATAGCTATAGCAGATGATATCCTGGCTGAAAATGTATCTCAATTTGTTTCCCATCTCTCACACCCTAATGTCTCCTGCCTTGAGTCTTTCAGTATGGCTCCTCCTATTATCACTATGGGTCTGATTCTACAAGTTATTATCAATATTAAAAACAGCAACTCCACAAGCGCAGACAATGTACCTGTTAGCCTGTTAGCACAAAGTATGTTATTACTCAATGCCTCCTTAAGCTTTTTAATCTCAGCCTCTCCACAGCATATGTGCCCGAGTGCTGGAAAATAGCAATTTATGTACCTCTACATATGTGTGATGTTGTAAGTTACCCTGGAATTGATTAAACCTATCAACCTCACTTTTATTATCTGTGAAATCATGGAGCAGATCTGGGGGGCACTGTTTAACAGCTACAGAAAAAACAGCCTTATGCAAGAGCAGTACAAAGGATGATGTGTGCTTTAGTTGTAAAGAAATGTATATCATGGCACATGTGTAGAAATTTGGTGGATTGTTAAGTGAAAAGTCCTAACTCTGCATTGGTGGAGTTTTTTCTGTGGACAACATAGTAATGGAGGACAATTGGGATGGAAGAATAAACTAGATGTAAATATTACTAGGATAGATAAGCTCACAATGGAGATAAAGGACTTGAGATAGGATTTGTATATAGTCTGACAGGAAGGCAACCACCTGGAGATTATGGTAATTCAGCACAATGACAGTTTGTGGAGTTTGGAGCTGGTGTTTCAGTAACTAAGGGAAAAACTGACATTATCCACAGTCTAGTCTGGAACATTTGGAAGACACCAAGAGTAGGTCTAGCCATAAGAATGTGATCTATATCAGTTTGGTGGAAATGCTGGAATATTTTATTTATTTATTTATTAATTTATTTTACATTTGTTGACTGGGCTAGTCTAGCTGGATACATGTCCATTTTCAGTAGAGGCCTGGGGAGAAAAGCTCCAAGAAATCATACAAAGTTAATAGAAAGTTAATATAGAAGTTATAACAGATATTATAAAAACCAGCAATTGTTACATAAAAGCAATTTTTTTCACACAAGTAGTACAAATTAGAATACTCATAGTGATTTTGTAAGAAGGTGCAATATACATATATACATATGTGTTGTATGCACTAATATTGTTTACTGATACATGAAGGGAAGATAATAAAGGATGTAGGGTGAGATTTAGTGAATAGGAAAATAATTAGTCAGGGTTAGTACAGGAGCATAACCAGTGTTTATTGAGATATAGTTTTAGATTCCTTTTAAAAAGTGAGAGAGAAGTCTGAGATGTGATTTCAGATCCATATTTTTCCAACAGAGTTAGAGAACAAGGAGTCACCTGCTGAGTTGTTGTTTAGTAGTATTGATCAGCAGTTTGTTTGAGGAGCGTAGATTTTTGAGATTATTATAAGGTGTAATTAGGCTAGAGAGTATTGGAGTGTTGCTAGGTTGATACAGGGTCTTGTGGACTATTGTGAACTGGTGAAATTGGAGCTGGTTAAGAAATTCTAGCCAGTTTAGATTTCTTAGATTTAAACAGTGATGGGTTCTAAAAGGAGAGCCTGTAGCAAATCTAGCAATATTATTATAGGATGTTGCTAGTTTATTGAGGTTGTTTTTAGAGAGATTGGTGTATATAGGAGAGGCATAGAGGAGAGTGGAGATTAGGTGAGTTCTGGCTATAGTGGTCCTAGCTACTGGTGTAAGATAGGGTTTAATTCTGTAAAGGGATCCTAGTTTTTTGTTAACTAATTGTATTGTGGTGTTTATGTGAGTATCAAAGTTAAGATTGTTGTCTATTGTTATTCCTAACAGTTTAGTGGTTGGGTCAGGAGAGATAAGAGTACCATTGTTAGAAGTGAGATTGAAATGTAAAGAGGTGGACTTTCGGGTTGGTGTGAAGAGTAGCAGTTTAGTTTTCTTGGGGTTTAGGAGGAGGCAGCGGTGTGAGAACCATTGTTCTACAGTGTTGAAAGCTTTTTGGGTAGGAGTCTGAAGTTCAGTTTGAGAAGTGGCTGAGCAGATTATGGTAGAGTCATCTGCATATTGAATGCAGGT
Organism: Protopterus annectens; assembly: GCF_019279795.1. NCBI lineage: Eukaryota > Metazoa > Chordata > Ceratodontiformes > Protopteridae > Protopterus > Protopterus annectens. The sequence goes on along the minus strand of NC_056728.1, from coordinate 62,685,020 downwards.
GGAGTATGGAATAGCTGATTGCAGGTCATTAATATAAATGGAAAATAGGAGTGGGCCTAATATGGAGCCCTGTGGGACCCCGAGGGAGATAGAAAGGTGATTAGATAGTTTATTTTGCCAGAGTACAGCCTGCTGATGGTTCGCAAGGTAAGATATAAACCAGTTCATAGATAGAGGATCAAGTGAAAGAGAATTCAGTGTGTGAAGGAGTAGTTAGTGATTAACCATGTCAAAAGCTTTAGATAAGTCAATGAAGATTGCAAATGAGAGAAAATTTTTGTTGCAGTTATTGTTGGTGCAGTTTGTGAATGATAGCAGGGCAGTGCTGGTACTGTGGAAAGGTCTGAAACCATGTTGACAGTTGGCAAGTAGGTTGTTCTGGAGAAGGTGGTTAAGAAGTTGTTTATGGATGCACTTTTCCATAATTTTTGCAATAGGGGATAGTAAAGAATACTCTAGTATTTTGACGTTCATTCAAGAATGGATTTATGTACTGGAAAGGATGGCCCAGCTTTAGACTCACAAGTAATCATGCTCAGAGTGGGCAAATTAAAAGAGCACAGCAGATGCCCAGAGCCATTCTATTCAGATTTCACAGTTTCTGTATAAGGACTTGGGTGATTCAACAGGCAATATGTAAAACAGGATGCTCCTTGCTGGTCAGGGAGTAAAAGTCATAGATGTTTTGCTAAAGGTGTATAAGCAGAGGGCAGGGTTCTCACTGGCGATCTTGCACTTGAGACAGGCTGGTGCCATGGTTAAACTGTTATACTCAACACGAAAGTCATTTGGCAAGGGCAGGTTTATTTATCTGTTTATAGGAACCATGCATTATTCTGTTTAGTGCTAGATATTGGAATTTAGTCAGAAACCATGGCACAGCAAAGCGGTAGAGGTGGTGTGTGGCAATCTGTGTCAACAACAGTACAGGACACAGAAAAGCAGGTGGACCAATCAACTGACAGCTAGTGCTGAGGAACAAGTCAGGACCACTGACTTTGTTTATACTTGTGGTAACCAGCATGCTCATACAGAGCCAGAAATTAGAGTCTGGGGGGGCAAGAAGTAGTTAAGTCTTGCATAATAGATGCTTTGATAGACTCCAAACAACAAGTTTGTGGGAGATTCAAGAAGGTCTGGAGAAACTGATGAGGATTGGTTGGACTAATGGTGCAGTAACAGAAAGAGGGAGAGGATATGGAATGGTTATGGAAGGGTAGTTTGGAATGATCACAAAGCAGGATAGGTATAATGTGTTCTGGTCTCAGGAGGAAGATTGTAGTAGGCATGCCAGTAATTAATGTAAAGTAAGTGTGAATGTGACTGTTGGAGGGGGTATAGTGTCATTAATCTGATGGTGTTTTGTCCTGTTTAGTGTAGCTTTTGAAGGGGGTATTGTGTTGTTCATCTGGTGGTGTTTTGTCATATTTAATGTAGCTGTTAAAAGGGGGTTTTGTGTCATTCATCTGTTGGCATTTTGCACTATTTAATGTAGCTTTTGAATGGGATATTGTGTTGTTCATCTGGTGGTGTTTTGTCCTATTTAATATAGCTATTGAATGGGATATTGTGTTGTTCATCTGGTGGTGTTTTGTCCTATTTAATGTAGCTATTGAATGGGATATTGTGTTGTTCATCTGGTGATGTTTTGTCCTATTTAATGTAGCTATTGAATGGAGTATTGTGTCGCTCATCTGGTGGTGTTTTGTCCTATTTAATGTAGCTATTGAATGGGATATTGTGTTGTTCATCTTGTGGTGTTTTGTCCTATTTAATGTAGCTATTGAATGGGATATCGTGTTGTTCATCTGGTGGTGTTTTGTCCTATTTAATGTAGCTGATGAAGGGGATATTATGTCATTCATCTGATGGCATTTTGCACTATTTAATGTAGCTGTTGAAGGAGGTATTGTGTTGTTCACCTGGTGGTGTTTTGCCCTATTTAATGTAGCTGTTGAAGGGGGATTGTGTTGTTAATCTGGTGGTGTTTTGTCCTATTTAATGTAATGGTGTTTTGTCCTATTTAATGCAGCTGTTGATGATAGTATTGTGTCATTCACCTGGTGGTGTTTTGTCCTATTTAATGTAGCTGCTGAAGGGGATATTATGTCATTCATCTGATGGCATTTTGCCCTATTTAATGTAGCCATTGAAGGGGGTATTGTGTCATTTATCTGGTGGTGTTTTGCCCTATTTTTTCCTACATGTGATGAGGAGGACCCAGGTGTTTAAGTATATTCAGACTGCACTGATCAATTAATATTATGGTAAAACAAATGTTAAGATGGCTTGCTGTTCTATGTGAACAATTAATAAAGGTCAGATTACCATATAGGCTGCTAAGGTAATAACTTCTGCTTTTTGGGGTAATGGAAGGTCAAGTGAACCCTAAATAGATTCTGCCTGGTTATCAAAGATTCTCTATTCATATTCATATTTTACTTAGTTAAATTACCTGTTTAATATTCTCCTGTATTATGCTTATGATAAATATTTATCTTTTGCTGCATCTCTGTCTCATATACAAATCCTGATCAAAATGTTATGATGGCAGAGCACTGGTAAACCATTATAGTGAGTGTTTCTGTCTGATATAATTGTTTCTCATTAACATTGTAATTATCTTCAGATACTAAATTTACAGATGAAAAATAGAGCATTAAATGCATTTAATGTTGGCAATCAGGATAGCATTCTGTTTAAATTGTTCTTTGTTTCTTTGAAGTGGAGAAGTGTAGGGATAAATATAAATGTAGTTGCGTTTATATCACGTTATTGAAAGATGAAAATAATGAACGCTATTTCATCGGCCCCCAAAACATTTAAACATGAAAATATCGAACATTTAGAACAGCAAATTTTTTCCGAAACACATACACACAACACAAGCACATCAAACAAACAGCAACCACACACATACACTTAAATTCCTACATCTAATGCTACATTAAACTAAACATACACTACTATCTACCCACTTACCTTAACCCAAACCCTAACCCTAAGGTCCATCACTATCGCACACTCACCTAACCCACACCCTAACCCTAACTAACTTAAACCACCCATAACTCTAAAGTCTGTCACTATCGCACACACACCTAACCCGTGCCCTAGCCTAACTCCCTTAACCTGCCCCAACCCTAACCTACAAACTATTGCACACTTACTTGAACCCAACATGTAACTTTCCACCACATCGCTAAGAATAGCGAAGCCAAAGAAACGGCCAACCAAATTCTTTCCCAAGGAAAGAATTCGCTGTTCTGCAGCTTTGCTATTCTTAGCATTCACTGAATAGTGTTTGATATCAGAACATAGGAAGTTTTAATACTTCAATGTTCTGATATAGACCCAGGTAGTTGAGGGGTAGGGGTCTATAGTGAGTAGGATTTATATTATCTAGATATTATGCCTTGGGATATTGATGCATACATATGGACAATGTTTTGCTTTTTGAGGTTGCTATTTGTCTGTGGGGCAAACTATAGATGCGGTCAGCAATCTTCTTCTTTCAGCTTTTCCCAGTTAGGGGTAGCCACAGTGGATCATCTGGCCACTCATGATTGGCAGTGAAGTTTTACAGTGTCCAGTTGCCAGCCCAGGGCCCAACCTTTTACAGAAGGCACACACACACACACACACACACACACACACACACACACACACACACACACACACACACACACACACACAGACACACTCACACCTAGGGCCAATTTTGGTGTCCAGTCTGAAACTGGGATGTGGAAGGGAACTGGGAGGAGAAAACCAAACACTGACCCCCAAGGAGGACCAAAGGGAGGCAGCAGAAGCCACCTCAGCAAAACCTCTTGCTGTGAGGTGGCAATGCTAACTGCTACACCACTGTGGCCACCCCATAGATGCTGTCAGCAATCTGTAATGCAAATCCTGGACTTGTGACGGGGCCAGTTTTGATAGGAATGTTTGTAATTATTTTAATATGTTAAGAGACAATCCAGAGTTTGTGTGTGTGTGTGTGTGTGTGTGTGTGTGTGTGTGTGTGTGTGTGTGTGTGTGTGTGTGTGTGTGTGTATGCATGTATATATATATATATATATATATATATGTGTGTGTGTGTGTGTGTGTGTGTGTATGTGTGTGTGTGTGTGTTTGTGTGTGTGTGTGTGTGTGTGTGTGTGTGTGTGTGTGTGTGTGTGTGTAGTGTGCACATTTTAAGTACAATGACAGAAGTCCCACTAAATGTATTTAAAGTGTATGGGCAATAGGTACTCTGGGGGGGCTTAGGGAAAGTAGCTACAGTAGTTTCTTACAAGTCTGTGAATGGATTGATTGTTGGGGGAGGAGTGTGAATATTGGTTAAATGTGATCTGTAGGAGATGGAGTAGCCCAGATGAAAGCTGCTCCTTTGTGATGATGTCAGTAGTTACCTAGTGCTGTGAGTAACTGGGGGGTTGTTGTTCCAATGTGATACACCCAAAAACCTGATGGGCCTAACTCCAGTGAAAAACACAGTAGGTCAGGGGACAGGGAGAGAGGGAGGTTAGAGTGGCAGTTCAGAATGTGCATCTGCTTAGCAACTAAACAGAGAATTCATTTTAGCAAGATTAAGGAAGGAATGGTGGTGGATGTGATCTGTTTGCAGGAGATTAAATAAAGTGGAAAAAAGATGAATAAGCTGGATAAGAGAGGGTTTAAGTGGATGGGAATGGACTGTGTTAAAGGAAGGGAAAAGAGGGAAGCATGTATCTTAGCCAGGAAGTATAAGGAGTGTATGTCACCTCAGTGAAATAGGTGGGTGATATGTAGGAGAATGTATAAGCATGGAGGTTCTTATTATTATGGATGAAATGAGGATAATCCTGAAGATGTGATGGCTTGTATACAGATGATTGAAAAATTCAATTTAATGGAAAATGGGTTGGTTTGGAAGATTTTAACTTAGCTTTAAACCCAAAAATAGAGTTTGTGAAAAAGTTGAGTTTCACGTGAAGGGCCAAAACATTTTGAAAGACAGGATGTGAAGACTACTGGTCTTAGGTGTTTGGAGGGAAAAGTGGGGGTCACAGAGGCATGTGCTTTCAGTAGAAATTAGTTCAAACAGAGAAGTAAGCTAGATACGATTTTACTGGGGGGGGGTGATATGATATAGAAGGAAGATGAGATAACGATTATGGAACAATGAATATTGGACCAGGCGTTAGCAGTTATGACATGGTAGTGTGGGGAGGGAAGTAAGAAAAGCTAGTAAGTGGATGTGGAACATGAGTAAATGGAGAAGAAGAAAGATACAGGATAGCTGCTACAGCAGGTGATGAGAATTTGTTTGAGAAGGTCTGAAAAGATGAAGGCTGACTATCTCATCCTGGAAAGTCATTAGTTGTTAGAGTGGCAAAGGAGAAGTCTAGGAGTTTGTGTTTACCTTGTTTGGAAGGGGAAGGAATACTTAAAAGTAAGGGTATACACAAAGGAAGAGCAAATAAATAGAAACACAAGAACTGGGAGAGTTGAAGGATGTGCTTGTGGGGCTGTTGAATAGATGGAATGGAAAAGAAGAGACTTTGTCAGGTAGACTCCACACAGTTTGGGTGATAATACTTCTATTAGGATTACATTTAAGGAGGTATCTCGCACTAGACTATAGTAATAACTTATTTGGAGAAATACAGGAAGTTTGTGACTGGCTTGTTTGGAATGGGTAGGAGAGAAAGGACTAGGGAAAATGGATTATGAGCAAATAAAGAGATAGGAGGATGGGGATGCCAGAGTTTAGAAGTTTGATGGTTATGGTATATTTACTACAGAAGATCATATGGAAGAAAACCAGAGTTACGATAGCAAAGGTGGCAAGTGGAGGGTAGAAGATACAATGACTAGGAGGGAAGAAAGGAGTATATGAGAGGGGGAGTGGACGTAGAGAGGCAGTGTTGTGGAGAGATGAAAGATATATTAAGGAGGAAGCAGGAAGAAGTCTTACAGTAGTGGTTTTAGCATGAGAAAGGAAAGGGCTAATATTTTTGAGGACAGAAAAAAATTGTGATTTGTGGCAGTGGGAAAGTTTTGAATGCCTGCTGAGAGTTTGGCGTCCACAAGTTAGATGAAGTGATTCATAAGATACCCATGGGCTATTTTACACCCATCTTACATGCTAAAAATAACCAAATAATATTTGAGATGCAACGGGGTACTAAAAAGGATCATTCTGGATGTGCTTGTGTTATTGCTTACAATCTGGAATGTAATAAGATAAAACAAACCATGAATACAAACTGGGCTATTCTTAAGGACGATGGGAATATTAGAGATAAGTTGAAGATTTCCCTAGATTTGTTTATAAAAAAGAAATGTGTTTAAAGTCGATTTTGGAAAAAACACTGACACAGAAACATGCAATGGTGATTCATGGCATACAAGCTTGTGGACACTGTAATTATTGTAAATATGTTCATATTTGTGATAGAACTGAGATGGGGGTAAGAAAATATCTCTGTGACATAGGTACGATTGTCAAATGAGAGGCGTGGTATATGCCAGCTCTGTGAAGCGTATTATATTGGTAAAAATGAGCATATGTTCAAAGAACGCATCTATGAACACTATTATGACATTAAAAAAGTAAGAACAGAAGCTGCCCTTGCCAAACACATACTAACTAATCAAAAACATTGGTTTAAATTTGTTATTTTAGAGAAAATTAGTATGAATGAGACGGGTGGACCAGAGGCGGTGCATCTTGAAAAGAGAGCACTCTATTAGCAATTTCTGTTAAATGCGACCAATTATCCAGGACTGAAAGATCAAATATCTATTGCTTGTATTCTTAAATAAAAGCTTTACAAAGATGATTTTTTGGGTTTAACATGTTTTTTCTATTGAGTTTGAATTTTAATTTTGAAATTTAATCTTAATATGAATTGTTTTATAACTTGATTTAACTTGATTTTAAGAATTTAAATACCATTTATTTTATTGTTGAGCTCTTTTATTAGTGTAACTTGATTGGACAAAAAAAAAAACAGAAGTAGGAATTATTGCTATTGGATTAGATTTGAAGATGTGTCGCTGAAAGAAGTAGTTCTTTGGTTGAAGTGTATAAACAGGTACTATATTAATTCTGATTTTATGTATTGTTTTTATCTGATGAAGTTTTGGCATAGATCAAAATGAAAGCGCTTTTTAATGGTATTTAAAATTTAATTGATTAAAGTTGTTGAGCACCTAATACCTCAGCTGTGAGTCTTCTTTTTTTTTGTTTTCCATTTTTTTGAGTTTGTCCTTTCGAGTCAAGTGCATTGTGATTTTTTGTATATCATTGGTATATCTAGTTCCCCATATTGTGAAGTGCTTGCTATCCAACTGCTTAGTCCCTCAAACTACATGTATATAACCTGTAATGATCTCAGTGGTTTGTGATACTAGAGTAATAAAACAATTGATCTTGCAGAGATGTACATATTATGAGGGGTAAGGGGTGCATGAACAGCATGTCCGATACCTTTATCAACAATTCATTGTCGTGGTCTGCTAAAGACTTGGAACACCTGGATTATTTATCCTCTGCTGCTTGAAAGACTGAGCAGGTATTTCACATGCAAATTCAGTTTACATCTGACAGACCAGTGACTTTGCCTGAATTAGAACACCTTCCCCCAGCATTCATGTACCTCACAGGGCTTTATGAGCTCACAGACCGATAATATCTCAGTTATCTTAATTGCTGGAACCTTGTAGCCAGCCAGAGAGCAGTTTTAGGTAGACAGGTATGTTGTGCATTCTGGCATTTCTAACTTTTTACACTGTGAATTTGATCATAAACAAGTGGAGGTCTTGGTGGAACTTCTGCACTACACATGTGCAGAGGATCCTTTACTGTTTTATAATTTGTCACCATTCCTTCATTTCATCAACTGCCAGATCAGCAAGGCAGATGAAGCAAACAATAACAGTCACCATTGCATTTGGCTGCTTGTTGCCTGAGTGCTACACATATCTCTATTCTTTAGTGCAAGAAATCTGGAGAAAGCCAAATAATAAGGGGAAAAAGGCCTAAAATCAGGGACAGATGTCAAATATTGCTCTTACAATCTTATAAAATTGCTGGAATAACAGGTTTTGCCTTAGCATGGATTTTCTGAAGATTATAAGGTCTGAAACTCAAACGTATGTCATTATTTAGTGAGATCAGTCCATGAAGAGTTGTTAGAAACCCACAAATTTTATGGGGAAGACATCAAAATATGAGGCAAAAATCTGGATATTCGCAAAAATTGGAGCAGTTGAGAGGTGTGGTGCTACAAGTAAAGGAAGGCTGCCAAACACCTTCCTGCATCTTTTCTGTGCTTCCTTACTTCCCCAGTTGTTGTACACAATCTCAGCTGCATTTGTTAGGTCTGTTCACCGTGCAATCAATACTACTTCAGGTACAAGCAAAGGATGCACTTTCCTTTAAGGGCTTGTGCTCTGTTTTTGGCTGCCTCCAGTTAAAGATAAAAAAATCATTCCACAGGAATCTCTGGGGAACTTGCTTCCCACAAATCTTGACTTCAGATACCAGAATCCCTGCCTGTCCCTTTCCTCCTTATTTTTCTTCCAATCAGAGTGAGCAGAAGCCTGGATCGTCTATCCCCTCTTCAAGTAATAAACACGTGACACATGCAAACTAGTCCTCAAAAGCTTTGATCTGAGTTTCATGTTTTATAAACCTGCTGCTTTCTCAAGTCTTGTTTTCTTGTTATTAAAATGCATTATTGTTACATTACCAGCAACATCCAGCATCACTAAAGGTTACCTTAGAGATTTAATGAAGACATATTCTAAAATAACTAACTACTGTTCTAATAAGCTATTTACTCATTTTACTTTTAAACTATCTTGTATTTCGCTTGCAGGTAACTCATTGCTCCATATTCCTGCTCATGCATGTCTGATTCTGATCATATTCTGTACTGCTCAATTTAGTAAATGTTACGATGTTAATAACAATATTGGTTATAATGACTGTTTTGTGTATTCTTAAATATACTGATACTGTATGCAATTGCATCCTTAGCTCTTTAAAATAATTTGCTATTTTAACTGTGCTATTTATTTATTTATTTTGTAATTGCTTAAACACTTTTCCTACTCCTGATTTCTTTAATAATTTTTGAACATTTCAAAGTACTAAACAGTAATACGTTTATAGCATCTTTAATCTGGTAAAATTTTGTTTACACCCATTTAGTGCTTTTAAAGTGACAAGTGTCTTGCAATCATACCCTTCTCTTTCTGCTATTTAATCACTGTGATTTTTCAGTCTTGTTATCCAAAACTGTAGAATGAATAATATTTTTGGTTCCTACCTGTAGATACTTTTAAAACCTGTTCATTAACTAACTCTCTTGCACTAATTTCTAGGTCTTTAGGTGACACACTAGAGTACTTGTTGGGATCAGCACCCCTCCAGCTAGCAGTAAATCAGCTTCCATGATCAGGACCCTAGCAGTAAACTAGCTTCCAGGATCAGAACAAGACCCCTTCGGCAATAAACTGGCTCCCTGGTTCAGGGCCCACTGACAGTAGACTAACTTCCAGAATCAGGAATGCCCAGCAATACACTTGCTCACAGGATCAGGACTGCTCAGCAGTAAACTAATTCCCAGGATTAGGACCTCCAGCAGCAAATAGTTCCCAGGATCAGGATCCCCCAGCAGTAAACTAGGTCCCAGGAATAGGACCCTCTACCACTAAATTAGTGCCCAGAATTCTAACCCCCCCCCCCCCCTCACTGGTAAGCTTCCAGGATTTAAACTCCATCAGCAGTAAAATAGATCCTAGAAGTCTAAACCTCAAAATGCACTCACTCGAGGCACTCCTTAAAATGGAGAACATCGACATCTGTGCAGTGACAGAGACCTGGTTCAAGGCTCCAGAGAGTACCCCTGCATTACCAGGCTATACTTCATACCACACCTTTCGGCCACCTAACCTAGACCAAAATACTAAAGGCAGAGGTGTGTCCATATTCATTAAAGATATCCACAAGTCCAGGCTAGCTGCTCAGCATAACGCATCCGAGATTATCCAAGTGCAACTAACTCTGGGCAAGACTGCAATCCAAATTGTAGGTTGCTACAGATCCCCCACCATGCCCCAGGATTCCCACTCCTCATTTCTTGATACACTGGAAAATATTAGGGTACAACCTAAAACCCTAATAATGGGCAATTTCAACTACCCCACCATTAACTGGGAAAACTACTCATGTACCAACTCTTGTGCTCAATGTTTTCTGGAATTCATAAATTCCAATGACTTGGATCAACTTATCCACACCCCCACCAGGGGCAGCAATATCCTAGACCTGGTTATTACCAACATGGGCAACCGGTGCTCCGCACCAGAGGTCAATTCCTCATTGGTCAGATCCGAGCACAAGCTAATCACCATAGACATCCACATCCCTTCACCAACCCCCATTATGGAAACCACAGTAAAAAATGTGTCCAAAGCCAACTTCACGCTTCTTAAGACAGAAGTGGCAAACTTCACAACACCCATGCTGACGGACAATAAAGGTATGACTGCTGAATCCTACACAAATGCACTTTATAAGCACTTACACGAGTGCATGGATCATGCAATCCCTAACAGAACCAAGATGCTATCCTCCAAAAAAAGGAAGCCAATCTGGTGGTCCCCTGCCATAAACAAACTCTACAACAGAAGAAAGAAACTGTTGCAAAAAAGAGTAAAATCCCATGATTGAAGAAACTCCCTGGTCAGCTTCAGTAATAAGCTGAGATCCCTCATAAAATCCTCCAAAGCTAGTTATGAAAACAAAATCGCCACTGACTCTAAAGACACCCACAAAGCATTCTATAGCTATGTCAAGAATCTCAAAGGCAACACTCATATCTGCTCTGAGTTACAGCAAAATAGCACTAAATATACAGAGCCAACTGATATTGCCAACATCCTGGCAGATAGGGTCAGTGCTAACTTTACCCCCCTGTCATCCCCTAAAGGGCCCATCTCTATAGCAGAAGAATGCAAAGTTCCTGTAATCACGGCTGCACAGGTAAAAAACACACTATCTAAAGCCAAGAACACAGCATCCATGGGACCTAACAACATCCCAGGCTGTGTTCTACATGAACTACAGAACAAACTGGCACCCTACCTAAGTACCATGTTCAATCATAGCCTCACCTCAGGATATGTGCCCACTGAATGGCACTCAGTGATGGTTATCCCACTCCACAAAGGGGGAGCCACCACGGACCCCAGAAACGACCGCACCATTAGCCTAACGAGCTTGGTCTGCAAGGCTATGGAACGTATCATCATGGAACTTATAAACAATGACATTGGTAATCTCCAAACTCAGGACCACACCCAGTTCGGGTTTATAAAAGGCAGATCATGTCTCCTAAACCTGACAGACTTCTTTGAAACAGTCACCAAAGCTGTAGATGAAGGTAAGGTGGTTCACACAGCCTATCTAGATCTTGCCAAGGCTTTCAACACCATCCTCCACTCTGGAATTATAGATAAACTCACTAAACTAGGTATAAATCCCTATGTCACAAGATGGGTTGCCAACTGGCTCACTGAGAGAACCCACACTGTGAAAGTAGCATACTCCAAATCCAACTTCAGACCAGTGACAAGTGGAGTACCACAGGGTTCAGTCCTGGATCCTCTCCTGTTTGGTATCTACTTCTCTGAAGTACAGGCTAACACAGAAGGTCTTTGGCTAATGAAGTTCACAGATGACTGCAAACTAGGAGCCATAATCAAAACTCCAAAAGATGTGGACATCCTACAAAAGGGCCTCGCTGAGGCAGATGCCTGGTGTCAAAGCCATGGCCTCAAGCTCAATGCCAAAAAGTGCATTGTCATCCCTTTTGGTAAAAACTCTGTACCCATGAACTACCACATAGGTGGTAGTCTACTTAACACTGAAAGTGTGATACGAGACCTTGGGACACAGGTGGACAGTAGTCTCTCCTTTGATAATCACATCGCCACAGTAGTCAGGAAATCCTTCTATGTGGCACACCTCATCACAAAAGGTTTCTCATCCAGGAAAAAAGAGGTCATTGTTCCCCTCTGCTCGTCACTCATTTGACCCATTATAGAGTACAATGTCCCTTATGGTATGTACCTCACAAGACATCTACAACAGCTGGAAAGGCCGCATTAATACCTCACAAAGAGGATTACCGACCTCAAACAGATGCCCTAAGCAGTCCGTCTCAAATAACTGCAGTTTAACTCCATCGCATATCGTCTACTCAGAGGTGATCTCTGCCTAACACACAAAGTTATGTCAAGCCGAGGGCTATTAGACATGCTCCACTTAAAGAAATCCCAGTCCCTACGAGCTACACACTCTAGGGACCTAAACCTTGTCACCACAATAAACAGAACATGCTGGAGGGATAGATTCCTGTCCCAGAGACTTCCCATACTCTGGAACAAACTACCTATCTATTTCAACCAAAGCTCCTCATTAGCAATCTTCAAGAAAAATCTTGATGATTGGATGGGAGATAGGAAATTCACCCCAGGGATCACTTCTGTGGTTCTGCTCGACAGTGGCACAGGAAAATAATTTTCTTGGGTGGTGAAAGCCAGGGTACCTTTTGGCTAGGCTTATATAGGCCCTATGGCCAATAGCCTAGTACCTACCTATGAATCTATGAACCTATGAACCATGATCTAGACTCCAGCAAGAGTAGACCAGTTCCTAGGATTTGAAACCAATGATCGGTGAAGTAGCTCGCAAGATTCGAACACCACCAGCAGTAAACTAGGACCCAGTATCAGGATTCTCCCAGCCATAATCAAACTCCCAGGATCAGGACAGGACCCCACTAGCCCCAATGATCACGACTCCATGAGAAGTAAATTAGCTCCTAGGACTTCATCCTCACCAGCAGTAAACTAAATCACAGGATCAGGACCCCCCCCCAAACAATACACTAGTTACCACGATCAAGGGACCCCAGCAGTAAAATAGTTACCAGGATCAAGAGAACCCAGCAGTAAAAGAGTTCCCAGGATCAGAACCCCCAGCAGTAAACTTGTTCCCAGGATCAGGACCTCACCAACAGTAAACTAGCTTACAGGATCAGAGGACCTCTAGCAGTAAATTTCCAGGATCAGTACCAGGACCCCTTACCTGTAAAGTAACTCCACGAGTCAGTAATTCTCCCAGCAGTAAACTAGTTCCTGGGATCAAGACCCCACAGCAGTAAACTAGCTCCCAGGATCAGGACCACCCAGCAGCAAACTAACACCCAAGGTCAGGTCAGAACACCACCACCTCCCATGATCAAGATCCCACCAAGCATAAACCATCTCTTAGGATATGAACCCCACCACAAGTAAGCTAACTCCCAGAATTTGAACCCCACCAAATGTAAAATGGAACCCAGGATCAGGACCCCCATCAGCCATATACTGTCTCCCAATATCAGGATGCTCCCAATCATAAACTAACTCCCAGGATCAAGACAGGACCCCACAAGTTATAACAAAAAGCCAGCACCCAACTGGAGAAAAAATCTTTTATGTGTGTTAACACAAAAAATAGACCAGTTTCGGCAGAATGGTCTTTTTCAATACATTGTAAAGAGCCATTGGGCTGAAACCAGTCTGTGTTTTGTGTTAACACACACAAAAGATTTTTTTTCTCTAGTTGGGTGCTGGCTTTTTGTTATTGCTGGTTTCGTTTTGAGCCTGTGCACCTGCCGTCCTTGCAGAGGTCTTGGTTGCGGTAGGACCCCACAAGTTCCCATGATCAAGACCCCATGAGGAGTAAATTAGCTTCTAGGATTTGATTCCCAATAGCAGTAAACTAGCTAACAGGATCAGGACCACCCCAACTGTAAACTAGTTCTTAAGATCAGAACTTCCCCAGCAATCAACTAGCTCCCATGATCAGGACCTGCAGCTGTAATTTAGCTTCCAGGATATACACCACCCCAACAAGTCATAGGATCTGGACCACCCAGCAGTAAGCTAACTCCCAGGAGCAACCCCCCTAGCAATAAAGTAGATTCCAGGATTTGAAACCCACCAGCAGTAAACTTTCACCCAGGATCAGGACATCCCAGTTGTAAACTAGCTCCCATGATAAGGATACCACCAGAAATAAAATAAATCACAGGGTAAGGACAGGATACCCACCATCTCCCATGATCAGGACTTCAGCAGGAGTAAGTTAGAACCTAGGATTTGAACTCTACCAGCAGTGAACTTACATTCAGGATCAGGATGTCATCAGCTGCAAACTAAATCCCACATTCAGGACAGACTCCCCTCAGCTTCCAGGGTTAGGATCCTACCAGTCATATAATAAATCCTAGGATCAGGACAGTACCTCGTACCAGTAAACTAACCCCCAGGGTCAGGACCCACAACAGTAAACAAGCTCCCTGGGGCAAGACCTTGCAGAATTAAAGTAGTTCTCAGTATCAGAAAAGGACCCTACTAGTAGTATGCTAGCAGTCAAGATCAGGACCCCACCATCAATAAGCTAGCTCAAGATCCACACTCCCCCAGCAGTAATATAGCTCACAGGAGCAGGACCCATTCAGCAGTAAGTTAGAGTCTAGGAGCAGGATCTCACCAGCATTAAACTAGTTCTCAAGATCCAGAACCCGAGCTGTAATATAGCTCACAGGAGCAGGACCCATTCAGCAGTAAGTTAGCGTCTAGGAGCAGGATTTCACCAGTAGTTGACTTGCTCTGCAGACTTTGTGAGCTCACAGAATCTTAACCATCATTTACTCTATAATCACCAGAGAGCAGTGTTTGGAACCTATAGAGAGTGGAGTGGTCTGTTCTATCTTTCTGATTTTTCCCGGCCCAGTCACCTGCCAGCCCCGTACATAGTTGAATGGAATTTTTATGATACTGCTAGCACCCTTCATACCATCTTTTGTCTCAAGTCAGTCATCACCTTAACTAAATTCATTTGAATATGTTCCATGTTTTACAGGTTTGAAAACTGTAACAAACTTAGACCTACCTCACAGACATCAGCCAGAAGCAAAGCATATGTCTGATCTTCTAACAGCTTAAAAAGCTGTAATGCAGTTTTCACTGCCAAGCACAAAAAAGTACAGCTGCATGAAGGGAATTACAGCTTTTAAATCTGTTTCACCTTCCCAGTGCTATTCTGTGGTGGTTGCTGTTAATGGTCAACTGTGAGACTAGAGCATAGCAGTGCTGAAGTGAGCTTAACAAAGGCAACATTTTTCCTGATTGTAGATTGTGATGTTGTATGTAGTACAACAGCTCTCAGTACTCTTATTGTAGTGTATGTATTAACACTTGTATTAATCATTTATATTAAGCCTTCTCTTGCATAAGCCACATTCATACTCTTCTTCCAATGGCTTTTGTATTAACCTTGCATTATATAGGTACTTAGCTCACTGATCTGCCATTTAGGTAAAGATCATTTCTATTAAGCTGTCTCTGTAAAGAGGTTGGTGCTTTTGCTCCATTGTGAGACATATGTCCTCACTATGGGCTATGAGTAAACCTCAAGGAGGACAAACAATAAATTTGTTTAGTAGGTCTGTTATACTCTGCTCTGTCTGTTAAGTGTTTTCATTTGCTTAGCTTTGTGAATTTGTCCTTTGAAAAAAATCTCCGTTAGTCTACTATTTGTTGTTTCCATTGACAGTACCATCTTGCTCACTCATTTCTTGCGCCTACTACTACTACTCGCTACATTACCCATTAGAATTCTGCTTATCCCAATAAAGTATCTGCCTTCACCCCAGGAACTTTATTAATTCATTCTGTTACTTACAATTTATTCTTCCTTGAAAGTCCTTTCTCTCAGTTAAGGTACCTTTTTTTACAATGTAGCTTATCTTTTACCGCTGGTGGTCTTTCTGTTTTCGCTTATTTCTCTAACAACCTTCCTGATCATTGTAGAACTTGTCTTTACAACACTGTCCTAAAGGGTGTATTTGTCCCTCTTTAAGTGAGGTTCGCAAATGGAATGAAGACCCATGCTTTTGGGAAATATCACCACATATATACTGGTCTGATTTTGTGAGGAAACAAATATGGTTCTTCCAAAAGCAGATCTTAGTCAGGGTCTTACTGCTTTCCAATGTGCTTACTCCAGAAAGAATCATTAGACACCTCTTTTCACCCTATAGCTGCATACCTTAAAATTGTGGAGGAAAAAGTTGTGGGCTATGAAATGGAGTCCATTGACAGGAGTCATCTACTCAGTGAGTTAACCAACTTAGTCCAGTCAAGAAAGGCTCTTAACACTCAGACTCAGATTAGTAAGAGTAAAAGTGTATTACTGGATATTAATGGATATAACGGCACTGATTACAGACAAAGATCAAACTTGGCATAACTGGAAGACAAACCCACTGACACCACTCATGGAACTCAAGAGACCATGTGAGTTCATGGCAATGTCAGGTCTCCCCTAAAAAGAGCCCACCTGGTCAACAGTGAATAAATAAATAGAGTCTATTCATATCACAAATAAGTTGGCTGCTTTAGCTAAGCACCATAAACTATTTTGGCAATCAAAGACCTGCTAGATGTTTGGTTTACATTCATTTAACTGAATCAAAGAATAATTTTTTAGAAAAACATCACTACTAATAGTCAAATTATGGACAGCCGAGTGGTAGAGATGTCGAATTAAAAGAACCGGGTCAACACTCGCATTTCTTCATTTTCTTTTTATTGTAACTTTCACATACAGCCCAAAACCACCAAGTGTGAAAGGGTTTAAACAAACACAGACATCTACCTGTTTGTACCCCCACTGCACCCCCTGCAAATTATATATATATATATATATATATATATATATATATATATATATATACCAGCTCCGAGATTGCACTGCAGTGAGGAAAAGGGTAAATTTTCTAATCCTCACTGTACTGCGATCTCTATTCAAAAGCTTCAGCAGCAGACTTCACAATGTCGACTTCACATCATGAATGGCAGGCTCCATTCATTCACATTAACTCAATAATACATGGTACAACATTTCAATCAGTCTAGTAACTGCACTCACTCAAAAAAAAAGTCCGACATACTGCAATTCTGCAAAATGAATGTAAACCAGATGTTTGCTAGGGTCACATCTCAGGACAAATAAAACCCTGGACAATGCCTTTGCTCAGTGGTTTAAGAACCACCTCCCTGTGAGTTTTACTACAAGTTCATTAACTTTGTTTTCAACATCTCTACCTCTGGTGACTGGCTACTTCCTCTCTCTTCTGATCCTTTCATATTAGGCAAATGTGTGTTTACATTGATTGTGAACTCTTGGAAAAGTTACAAAAATGGTGCCTCAGAAAATTAACTTTTTGTCCTGTTTTCCTCAAAATGGCTGCTATGATAATCCCCAGGGCTCTTGGATTCATCTTATCCTCTCCTCACAATATCTTCCCTCATTTTAAGCATGCTGTTACCTTTCCCTTTACAAACTTTGTTTGCCTTTTTACTATAAGACTTTGCCCCATTATAATCTTTAGTTCTATCACTAAATTGTATACTGGCTATGATATTCATGGCCTAGTATGTAGCTCTCTGACACTCATGTGGCCACACATCACAGAGTTTTGCCTGCCCTGACATGATATTTGGTTCTGAATCCCATGGGCTCTATTTACTTATTTATTTATTTATATTTGTTGACCGGGTTAGGACAGTGTTCCACAAGGACTCATTTCAGGCTCAGCCTGTGTGTAAAGCATGCATCATTCAAGAGGTGTACATGTAAAGCTACAAAATAAAGATAAAATAAAAACATTCTGTGAATTAGGTATACATTTGGTAATGTGGATACACTTTGCTCATAATACATCTAATGCTAAATGTAACATTGTATTTGCAATGAATATGAACATCAGCTTTAATATGCAAGAGCTCCTTTGGGAGTAAAAATCAATGATATAGGTGGACATTTTAGGTATGGGGGTTATGTGCTGTAGAGCATTTGAATTTCTCTAGATCAGCAGCTACCATTAGGAAGTTTGTCTTGGAAAAGTTTCTGAAGACAATGGAATTCAAAGGAAATTTTGGCTGTGATCTTATAGAAAATACCATGATACAACACATGAGGATGGGTGTGATATTCAGTGGTGCCATATATGGGAGAACCTGATCAAGAAAATTTGGTCCCTAGCAGTGCTTAGCACTGATTGGTCTAGGGAGTATGTACTGATGATGTTAAGAGCCATTGTGCATATATCTTTTCAGGGATGTCTGTCTGCCACCTAATGGGTAGATAGTTGCCCACTTGCCTTGCACTGTTGGCTCCTTCCAGCCATACTCTGTCTCTTTCTCCTCTTTATCACTTGTCACTACTCTTTGCATCTCTCTCTCCATATTGCATTCTGTCTGCTTGCATTCACTGTCATGTCTGCATCTTCCACATTTTTCTTTCACCTTAATTTGCAATTAACTGCTGCAATCCTCTAACAACCTCTGCCTATGCTGTCTTGGCCTCTGTCTTTCTTGCTCTAACTTTTCCCACTCCATCCTGTCTGCAGACCTTTTGTTGCTTCCTCCTGTTCAGTTTCAGTTTACCCTTCGATGTCTGACTAGACTGTCCACTAACATATCTAGCTTCAGTGAGGCTGCCCCATTTTCCTCCAGAGCCCCGCCATCATAATTTCATAGGATCATAGGATGATACTAGGCTACTGGCCCGGAAGCCCTTATAAGCCTAGCCAAGAATTTTGCCTATGTTCCCACAAAGTTAGCACCTGTTTCTCCTGTCCAGCAGGGACACAGGTGGGATTCCAGGGGTGTATTTTCTGTTTCACGTCCAGTCATCCAGGTTCCTCTTAAAAAGGGCTAGAGAGGTACTCTGCTTGACATAGAGAGGGAGTCTATTCCACAGATGGGGGAGCCTTTGGGACACAAATCCATCCTGACAACAAGTTCTATTAATATCACAGACCAGATTGAGGCCTTGCATGCAGGTTGCGCAAGTGGAGTTTGACTTACAGATATGCAGCAACTCCATCAAGGCTGGGTTTGAGATGGTCTTGCATACCAGATGCAGGTCACCTCTGAGCAGTATGTATGAAAATGAGTAGAGGGACAGGGTTTTCAGTCTATCTATGTAAGATAGCTATTTGAGACCCTGAATTGTTCTGGTCAGGAACCTCTGTGGCCTCTCCAGCTGTTGCATGTGCTTCACAAGGTACATTCCAAAGGGGGTATTGTACTTGATAATGTCTCTGATAAGGGTGGAGTACAGGAATGTTATGACCGCCTCCTTCCTGGATGAAATACCCTTACTTATGAGGTGGGCCATGTAGAAAGCCTTCCGTACAATGGAGGTGCTCCACCTTTGTGTAGCGGGATAACTGTGGCTGTCCCCCATTCAGCTGGGATGAAGCCAGTGCTTAGGCTTTGGTTGAATAGGGTGTCTAATAGAGCTGAGAGCTCATGCCTGAGTTCATGTAGGATACAGCCAGGGATGTTGTCGGGTCCCATGGAGACTGTAATTTTTGCCTTTGAGAGGGCATTAAAGACCCGCTCCCTTGTGATGAGGGAAGAGGATCAGGTGCTGGGGATGTTCTGGTTTACTGATGGGGTGATGGGGGGCAAGGTTTTCACTAAACCTGTCTACCAGTAGGTTGGCTATATCTATGGAGTTTGTGTATGTGGTGTTGTTGACCACCAGTTCAGAGCAGATTTGGGCGTCACCTTTCAGATTGCAGATGTATGTGAAGAAGGCCTTGTGATTGTCCTTAGTGGATGTGGCCAATATGGACTCGAAGTTAGCCTTAGAGGATTTCATCAGTGACCTTATTTGCTTATTCAGACAAAGGAGAGATTGCTTCCAACTTGGCGCCTGCTCCTTCTTGGTCCTGGTCAGCAATTTTTTTCCTTTTATTATAGAGTTTGTTTATGACTGCTGTCCACCAAACAGGTTTACTCTTCCTTGAGGAACATGATTTGGTCCTGTCAAGTTTTGCTGAGTCCATACAGCTATGTAGGTGCTCATATAGTTTTTTGGTGTAGGCTTGGGCATTAGTGCTAGTTTCAACTGAAGGGACTGTGACTGTGAAGCTGCTTAGACCTGCTCTTAGGAGATTGTAGTCAGCTTTGAAAAAGTTTTTTTGTTTGACCCTGAAAGGGGGGGGGGGGGCAGGGGAGATGGTGACTTCAAAAGTGATCACTTTATGATCAGGTCTTACCAAGAAGGATGAAACTGTAGGGGTGCTACAGTGGCTACTCATGTTGGTTAGGACCAGATCCAGGATATTTTCATGTATTGTAGTGGTATTGACCATCTGATCCAATGCATTGGTATTGACGAACTCGAGGACCCTCTGGGCATTCATGTTTGGGCTAGAATAGGTCTTCCACTCTATGGTTGGGTAGTTAAAGTCACCCAGGATCAGGGTAGAGGTCTGAATCTTGATGGATTCAAGTAAGTTCAGATAGGTGGAGTGGGTGTCCTGAGTCATGGTTGGGGGTCTGTAACTAGCTATGATTTGGATAGGTGTTTTGTCAACAGTTAACTGCACTTGGAGTGTCACCTGTGCATCATACCATTTGACCAGCCTGAAGGTGTATATGTTTTTGATAAATATTGAAACTCCACCTCCTTTGGCATTGTAGCCCTCCTTTTGGGGTCTGAAATTATGGTAGGATGAGTAACCTGGTAAGGCTGAAGTGCTCTCCACAGCTTTGAACCAGGTTTCAGTGACTGCACAAATGTTAGCATCCTCCAGGGTAGGAAATGCTTGCAATGTGTGCAGTTTCATGCTAAGACTCCTACCACTTAGCAGCATGACCTTTACATTTCCATCCTCTGTCATCCCAAAGTTGCATCTCATGAAATTTACCCCCAGTATTCTTGTCAGCAAGTACTCCTTTCATGTCCCATTTCTTTTATTTCAAATGTATACACAGACTCACACATGTATATATCAATATAACTGTTATCTATCTGTATTTATATATGTGTGTGTGTGTGTGTGTGTGTGTGTGTGTGTGTGTGTGTGTGTGTGTGTGTGTGTGTGTGTGTGTGTGTGTGTGTGAGTGTTTGTGTGTGTGTCTGTTTTAAAAGCTGAACACACCCTGTTTCTTCAGAAATGGTAAATTTTAATTACAGAACATAAGACAGGCTTTACTTTTGCTAAGGAAATAATCAACTAGAAAATGGCAACAGAATTAAAATAAAAGGAAGAAACAAGTGCAGCTCTGGTACTGGAAGAAACAGTAGCTAATAACAGCAAAACAACCAGCAAATCAGCCGCTGAACTGTAAAC
The DNA here is from genome assembly GCF_019279795.1 of Protopterus annectens. Taxonomy (NCBI): domain Eukaryota; kingdom Metazoa; phylum Chordata; order Ceratodontiformes; family Protopteridae; genus Protopterus; species Protopterus annectens. Next base: position 62,663,751 of record NC_056728.1, on the reverse strand, counting down.
TTGTTGAAGAAGCTATATAATACCACAGATAAGTTAAAAACATTGTCAGTTTAGTGCTTGCGTTTATAACACTAAGATACCATCAGACCTATGATTGTACTGCTTGTGGAAGCCATTTTAAAATTTAAGTGCAGAAGACACACCTCCCATGCAAACCAATCACAACTTGTTGTAGCTGAAATCAATATGAAAAAGAAAAAATAAAGTAACAACACTAAAAATAAGTCAAAACTTTTAAAACCTGAACCAAAACACTTAAATACAAACCAGGTGAAAAATGATAACCAAACAAAAAATGTTCGATGAAACACAAAATCATATTCTACTGGCTCTCCGTTTAAGTTCACTACTAATAGAAACACTGTCATTTAAACCATGAAAGTTGGTAGCATCCAGCTTAAGCTGCCATGACATTTCCTGGTGAAGCAGTTTGTTCTGCCAGTCCCCTGTATAAGAAGAATTTTGTATTTGCTCAAGAACTAGAAATGTAAACTTGGTGAATTTTTCACAAACAATGGAATGCCTGGCCAGTGCACTTTTACTGTCCTTACGTTGAATACTGTAAACTTGTTGATAGATACACTTACTCAAAGCATACTTAGTTTTTCCCACATGGAAAGTGGGATAAGATGTACATGTAGCCAGGTAAATAACTGTTTGAAAAAAGCAATTGTAAGCTTCACCATGCACAGAAAAATCAAATCTACTTAAAACGGTGCCATTGTAACAAGTGTTTATTATAAGGGCACTAATGACGATGCCCACATTTCTTGGTAGATAAAAATCCCTTATGATAACCAATAGGTTTCTCAAGAAGGGATTTTATGTTAGATTTATTTTTATAGATAAAAGATGGTGGTGTAGAAAAAACTCTTTGATGCGTTCATAAGATTGTAGCATGAACCAGTTCTTCTGAAAAATCTTTTCAATGTCCTTGACACCTGAAGTGTAATGCAGGACCATATTAGTTTGACCATTAAAACCTGTTTGATTGTCTTTCTTGTCGAGCTAATTCAGCCCTTTCTTGATGATGGGGGCATATTTAGTCTTTCGCTCTGCCCATATCTCATCTCTAACTGAATCCAGAAGTGGTGGGGGTTAACCATGGTTCAAAAACATAGATCTTAGAATGTTGAATTGTTCAAGACACATTACGTCATCTGAGGTCAACCGAGAGGTCCTGATAAATTTACTTTTTACCACCCCTCTCTTCTGATGGAAGGAGTGGCAACTGGTGGAAAAAAAAGAAATGTGTTACAATAAGTGGATTTCCTTTAAATCCTGGTAGTGAATTCTTCATTAACTCCTTTTCTGATGTCATTGTCAAGATAATTAATCTGGTCACGTTCAAAGGAATATGTGAACTTTAGAAAGGGGGTGCTGGCTTGTAACTGTAATATGAATTCTTCAAGTTCATCAATACAATCAATCAAAAGGTAAATACAAAATTCTCCTTATGTAGAGGACTGGCAGAACAAACTGCTTTACTGGGAAATGTCATGGCAGCTTAAACTAGATGCTACCAACTTTCCCAGTTTAAATGATAATATTTCTATCAGTAGTGAACTACAAAGGAGAGCCAGCAGAATATGAATATGTGTTTCATTAAACATTTTTGTTTAGTTATCATTTTTTTTGTCTAGTTTGTATTTATGTGGTTTGGTTCAGTTTTTAAACGTTTTGTCTTATTTTTAGTGTTGTTACTTTATTTTTTCTGTTTCATATTGATTTCAGCTACAACAAGTTGTGATTGGTTTACATGGGAGGTGTATCTTCTGCATTTAAATTTTAAAATAGCTTCCATAAGCAGTACGTTCATAGTTCTGATGATGCCTTAGTATTACAGATGAAAGTGCTAAACTGTGGATGTTTATAACCTATCTTTGGTATTAAACATATTCTTTCACAAGTTTTTGGTTTAGTGGCTGATTTGCTGGTTGTTTTGCTGTTATTAACCTAATTAAAGTGTGCAACAGGGGAAAAAGTTTGATTTCTTTGCCTCAGTCATATTAACAGTTCATCACAGGTGCACAATATTTTCCTTAAAGCTGACAGTCTCTCTGAATGGCACTTTTTAAACAAGGGGAACAAACAAAAGTATTCTCCACAAAGTGATCTCTCTGAAAAAAAGACTCATGGAATTTGATGGAAACAGTATTACTCCAGTTATGGGTTTTAGTCTGTCTTTACTATGACAGAATTAAACATGCTACCATAATTTCACTGAGGTCTAACCTCTGCACCAATTGTCCTGGCCTTGGGAAGTCTTTTTTTCCCCTTGAACAGTTCCAGAAACACAAGTAGTCCAAACTTCTCCAAACTGACTTCTGCCACCTTTATTCCAACGTAGCTTTAAATAGGAACAGGTTAATGTTAAAGTTAATTTTCCCTCAGGCATACTAGTTTAAAAGGACTATTATTTTGGCAGATAGTATACAGGAAAAAAAAGCTCTAGAGCTGTTAATGGAATGCTTCCTTTCCCAAGGGTATAGGGTTTGATTGCCTCTACCTGCATTTGGATGCTGTATGACTCTAAGTCACTTAAATAGGCAGTGATTCTGGGTTGCACCTGAAAAGGGACAATATGTCTAGTGGGCTTACATGAAACAGGTAAAATAAAATAAAGTAAAAAAAACAAAACAAATAAATACATAAATAAAAAATGCTCTGCTATATTTTCTTATACAGTAGCCTCAATTTGACTCAGCGTAGCATTATCCTGTTTCTGCCCTGTTTCTCTTACCTGCTGCTGAATCACCTGATGGAACTAGCTTGTTATGCTACTATGGTTTACATACATAATACCAACAGATATCCTTCTGTATCACTGTTGCAGTATTCTTCATAGAAGCGATGTCCCATCAATGGCAGTCTGATGTTCGGCTAGCATGAAAAAGCCTAAAATAGATCTTATATGCACTCTACATTACATTTATGCTCCCCAGACAGAATGTAGGGCATAAAAGGAACATATGGATGCAACTATCTAGAACTTCTTTTGCTGCCAATTCAATTGCTGTTTTTGATATTTGGTTTGAATGACTTGTTGCTGTACTTAATATTATTTTTAGCAACAGCAGATACGTGTCCCATTTGGGTTGTTTTCTTTTACTTTTCTCTATCTTCCTCTCATTTTCAGTTCTTTGCTTTGCCCTTTGGACTCTCTTCTGCCTCAAGGACATTCACAAAACTCCTAGCTCATGTAATTGCCTTCTGCAGGATCCAAGGCATTCAGATTTTCCTCACCTAGATGACCTGTTGCTTCTGGCACCTTCTCCCAGTCAATTGTTACAGGATCTGCAGTTCACCATCTATCTTCTTCAAAGACTGGGATTTACTGTCAACTTCCAAAAGTTGGTCCTGACTCCCTCTCAGGATCATGTGTATCTGTCTGTAGGATTCAGATGGTGTCAATGTTGGCTTCTCTTCTGCCTCCAAAGGTATTGTCATTCACAGCCTTCTTTCAGTCTTTTCTTCCTCTGACTGCCATGCTAGCTAGGGAGTTTCTTCAAGCTCTGTGATTTATGGCCTCTTCTATTCCAATTGTTCCTGTTGTCAGACTGCATATGTGGAAGCTTCATCAGTACCTCAAGTCAGTTTGGCTGCACCATTGTCATCCTCTGAATTTCAGTGTACCTATCCTTCCCTGTCTCAACAAGGAATTTAAGCAGTGGATTCAACAGTTCACTCTCAACCCAAGCTGTCCCTCCAGCCTCCAGTCCCTTCTCAAGAACTTGTCACCAATGCCTCAGACATGGGGTAAAGGGCTTCTCTTGGTCACCTGAAGGTTCAGGGTCTTTGGCCTTCTTATCAGAAGTTAGACCATATCAACATCAAAGAGATGAGAGTTATTATTCTGGCCATTCAGGATTTTCACCTCATGTTCACTCCTGGCTCCTTGAAGGTGTACACAGACAAAACTACAGTGATGTCAACAAGCAGGGGGGGCATGAGGGGGGCATGAAATCTTACCTCCTCTGCAGGGTTGCACTTCAGGTTTGGGAAGTGGCTGTCACTTATCGGTTAACTCTTCAGGTAGTATACATTCCTTCAAGTACAATCTAGTGGCAGACTCTCTGAGCAGGTCAAAAACATAGGCTCACAAATAGATGCATAAACTAAAGCACTGCTGGTGATTCCCTGCTGGGTAAAGAAGTAAACCTCTATTTTTTTGTCTGTGACTGATAGAGCTGCCTTCTCTTTTACCTACTCCATTTTATTTTCTGTTTTAAGAAATCTGCTTGGCTTGGTGTTTTTGTTCTATGTGAGACAAAGACAATTAAATTATCTAGGCTACACATTTCACATGTTTTTTTTCATTGTTTAATTGTTTCTTGAGTGATATTTAATACACAGTGAATTTCTGTCCCTTTGTCTTTTGATGAATATATTTTAAGCCTGCATAAACTAAAGCACTGCTGGTGATTCCCTTTTAGTGTTTTCCACCCACCCTCCCCTTTGCTGATGTGCTTTTTAAACCTGGGGATTTTAAGCTGCCCATCCATACTATAAATTGAGCTTAATAAGGTACTTCCTTTCTACACTGCTATTGATAATATTGAATTATTTATTTGCATTTTCTTGTGCTTGTATTGGAAAAGTGCATTTTGCCTATCATTGTCTGTTCTACTGATTTACTTGATCTGAATTAATTTTCTAGCTAGCTATTGGATAAAGTAGTGTATTCTTATACTCTAGCAAACACTTGTTTTTTACATCAAGAGGTCACTGGATTTTCTATCCAGTGCACTGGGAAGTATCCTCTTCTGTTTAGGTTGGGGAAACAGTTGAGATTTCTGCATCAAGGAAATAAGTATATTTTGTATCTCTATTGCACTTTTTAAATTGTATTGTATCTGATCCGTATATTTTTCATGCTTTTCTTACTGTTGTGACTGTATATTTTCTGCAGTTTTTCAAATGTATTTTCAGCTTTGATAGCATAGTCTAGATTCAGACCAGCTGAATCTAGCCTGTTTCTGTTACACTTGACCACTAAACCATCCATCTTACATTAAGAAAGGCTCCCCTGCACCCTTGTGGCAAAAGAGTATGGATCCAGCCTTGTCTGAGCTGGGGATTGCTGGAGGAATGTTCATTGTATACTTTCATATTGGTAGATTAGCTTACAACTGTTTAATTTCACCTGTATTTAAGCCTTGCATTTGCTTGTTACTATGCATTATGCAACAGGGGTTAATGGTATCCTGTATAGATGCAAATACCTTGAAACACAATTTTTCCATATACAACTGTCAGTGGAACCCTCACAAGCTTCTCTGTTGCACTAAAGGCAACCCAGTTGTGCACTGAACAGCATTGCCATACCAATCACCCACAACCCTCAATTTAACAACTCTTGATAGTCCTAGCACAAAAACTAATAAATATAACCCACTCCTTTCTCTAATAGCTTGATATTCTTTCTGCAAAAACTGGTCATTCTAGCCCACTCCTTTCCCTAATAGCTCATATGGTAAAAACCTGCTATCTTGTTTGCTCAAAGCTGAAGTGAGTTAGGCCTTCTGCCCTTGAACTGCTGTTTTCCAAAAATGTTCTGTGAGACTACAAACGATAAGTGCTTATTTTCAACTGTTTTCTGCACTAATGATTAACTAAAACAGTGTTTGCTGCATAAATATTTGAACTGTGCAACTATATTTTAGGCTTTGTATCTCTGCTTGTTCTGTTCATTTTAGTTGTTGCTGTACTTGAAAAACACTAGCCTAGAGCTAAATCTAGTACTGTTTGTGACTTTCTGAGCTTGTAGCACAGTTAATATTTTGTCTAGAGAGGCCTAGCCATTGCTTCTTGGGAGGGGGGTTCAGTTTGGTCTGATCTAGCTAGAGTTACTGCTACAGGGCTCTGTTTAGAGTGTTTTTGATTTGATAATTTGAAATTTGGCTGGTTTCTGTTTTTCTGCCTTAAATAGCCAGTGTTTAAACCAGTTGTGCTTGTTTGCTCAAAGCTGCAGTGAGTTAGGCCTTCTTCCCTTGCTCTGCTGTTTTCCAAAAACCTGCTGTAAGACTACAAAAGGTAAGTGCTTATTTTCAACTGTTGTCTGCACTTCTGATTAACTAAAACAATATTTGCTGCATATATGTTTAAACTGTGTAACTGTATTTTAAGCTTAGTGAATTGAATCCTTAACTCTGTTCTGATCTTGTATTCCTACCCACTCACCCAACTGTTGTTGTGATCTTAAAGCTTGGTGGCTTTTGAGCTGCCCACCTCTACTTTAAATTTGATATTGGATACTCCTCCCAGTCCGATTGCATCAGCTCATTTTACTGAGTACACTGAGATCAGTTGTGAAGGCCCACCCATTGCATCAACTCATTGTACACTACTGAGTACAATGTGATCAGTTGTGAAGGCCCAGCCCTTTAGCTTCTTAACCTTGAATTATCTTCTGTCTCCTCACTTTCTACCTAAAAAAAAGAAAATATTGTACCTCTTCCTACTTCTGCTTGTGCTTAGGTGTTCAACTGAATTTAGATTGCCACATTTGTTACTGCTTGTCAGTAGCCTGATTACATTGATGACAGGATTCTACTGAATTGCTGCTTTATTTGAGCTGCTTTTTACTGTTGTGATTGTGAGCTAATTTATCACATTTGCACTGTTTTAAAGCAATTTACTGATTAATTACATTTCATTACTGTTTAACTGTATTTCTTTGCTATTTACTGCAATGCATTACTGTTTAACTGAATTTAACTGCATTTCCTTACTGTTAACTGTATTTTATCATACTGTGAGTTCTGTTTTTGTCTGTAAGTGGTTAATTTGTATTTTTTGTGAGTTTTACTGTTTTTAACCCTTACATCGAGTAGCATAGTCTGGATGCAGGTTTGCTGCATCCAGAGCTGTTTGTTTTTGCCTTCTGTGTTTCTGGCAGCCATCTTGTGTTGGTATAGGCCTATCTTCTCTGCTAGGGAGACTATCTTGGCTGCCTGGACCTTGTCTGGCACAAGCTGACTGCTAAAGAAAGCAGGGGCTAGCAGGATTGGCTAGATTTCTGTGTTACAAGAATCTTTTTTGTGGTATTTAAACCCCGCGTTTGAGCTGGTTTGGGCTTGTTTGCATGTCATGCACTGCAGCTGAACTGTATTTAACCCAATGTAAGGTACTCCAGCTACAATTTTTCCCTTAGTAGCACTTGTGTGATCACCTAGTCGTACTCCTCATAGACCTTCGACCCTTCACCCCCTTAACTCTGTCTGGCCTCTTCCCCTCAGATTCTGACAAATATGGATGGGCAATTTCCTACAATTTCTCCTGCCAGTCAGGTTGACATAGGCATCCTGAGACAGTGTAGCAACTGCCTCATGTACAAGGACAACCCTCTACTACTACCACCTAGGAACACAATTTGTGAGAGATGCAATTACATTAAGAAACTAGAGTTTATGCCCTCTACCTCTCAAGGCAGTATATCTGGCATTCAGAAGGTTGTCAACACAAACACCACATGTCAAACACCACCCACACCTACACAACACACACCCACGTATGCGGAGGTCCTCAACAAACACATACCAAAACAAATGAGACCTCCAAGGCAAAAACACAAGCAAACATCACTGCCCACAACACAACACATAGTCCACACACCACTAAGGCCTAAACATAAACCCAACATATTAGTCATAGGAGACTCCATTGTGAGACACACAGCTGTGCCCTCACCAGGCTGGATAAGGAGAAAGTCACAGTTAGTTGTTTGTCAGGTGCCAGAATCCACCATATCACCCATACACTGTAGTCTCTCATCAACAGGTACTGTTATGACTCTGTCACAGTCCATGTTGGTGTGAATGACTTGAGATGTACCGCCCTGGACTATATGAAGAGAGACATGATCGAGCTTCCTGAATATGTGTCCCATGCAGGTATGCTTCTAGCCTTAAGCAGCATTCTAACATCATCCAGAATGGTGCCTCAATGTAAACTGAAAATTATTGACTTTAACATTTGGCTTAGTTTCTGGTATCATTCCATGGGGATGCAGTACCTGACAGCCTGGGAAGACATGATCGACAGACCATGATGCTTTGCCAGAGATGGCTTGCATCTGTCTCCTTTTGGCTTCACACTTTTGGAAAAGGCTCTTGCCCCCCCCCCCCATAGTGCCTTTTTTAGGCAATGCAATGAGGTCAAAACTACCAACATGAAAATTTCATCAAAACGAAAATTAAAGATCATGCTGCTAAACACTAGGAGTCTAAACATGGAACTGCACTTATTGCAAACATTCTTAACCCTAGAAGATGCTGCCATTTGTGCAGTCACAGAAACCTGGTTCAAAACTGTGGAGAGCACCCCAGCCAAACCAGTTTACTCATCCTATCATACATTCAGACCCCAAACCGGTGGAAGCAAAGCAAGAGAAGGTGGAGCTGCAATATATATTAAAGACATACACACTTCCAGGCTGGTCAAACAGTATGACACACAGGAGACACTCCAGGTGTAGTTAACCATTGACAAGACCCCTATTCAAATCATAGCTAGCTAATGGCACCCAACTTTGACTTAAGATTCCCACTCCACTTATCTGGCCCTCTTCAAATCTATCAAGATTCAACCCTTTACCCTGATCCTGGGTGACTTTAGCTATCCAGCTATAGATTGGAAGAAATACTTATGCCAAAACACAAATGCCCAGAGATTCCTAGATTTTGGCAATGCAAATGCCTTGGACCAGCAGGTCAACACCCCCACAAGAGGTGATAATATCTTGGACTTGGTATTAACCAACACGAGTAACTACTGCAGCATTCCTATAGTGTCATCCTCCCTGATAAGATCCAACCACAAAGTGGTCACTTTTGAAGTCACCATCTCCCCCATCCCCCCATAAGCTAATGTGAAACAAAAAAACTTCTCCAAAGCTGATTACAACCTCCCGAGGGAAGGTATAAACAGTTTCACAGCCCCCTCCATAGGAGCTGGCACATATGCCCAAACCTACACCAAAGTACTATACAAACATTTATATAGCTGTGTAAAATCAGGAATACCTGACAGGACAAAATCCTCCTCCTCTAGGAAGAGTAAACCTGTCTAGTGGACATCAGCAATAAATAAACTCTATAATAAAAGGAAAAATTGCTGTCCAGGACCAAGAAGGAGCAGGTGCCTAACTGGAAGCAATCTCTCCTTAGCCTAAACAAGCAAATAAGAGCACTACTGAAATCCTCCAAAGCAAACTGAGTTCAAACTGGCAACATCTACTAAAGACAATCATAAGGCCTTCTTCACATATGTCCACAATCTCAAAGTATGCACTCAGATCAGCTCAGAACTGGTAGTTAAGGACACCACATACACAAAGGCCATAGATATAGCCAACCTGCTGTCAGACAGGCTCAGTGAAAACTTCACCCCTCTGTCCCACCATCAGTAAATCAGGACATCCACAACACCTGCCTCCCTCCCCTTATCTCTAGCGAGCAAGTCATCACTGCCCTCTCAAAGGCAAAAAATACCGCCTCCACTGGAGCCGATAACATCCCAGGCTCTATCCTACATGAACTCAGGCAGAAACTTGCAGCACCATTAGGCACCCTAGTCAATGAAAGCTTGAGTACTGGCTTTGTCCCAGCCAAGTGGAAGACAGCCACTGTCCACAAAGGTGGAGCAGTCACTGATCCAGGAAATTATAGGTCCATCTTCCTAACTAGCTTGGTCTGCAAGGCCTTGGAACAGATTATCATGGACTTCATTAACAAGGACATTGGCAACCTCCAAACACTCAATTCCACACAGTTTGTTTTCATCAAAGGGAGGTCATAACTGTTAAATCTGGTTGACTTCTTTGAGACAGTGACCAAAGCTAAGGGCGAGGGAAAGACAGTGCACACTGCCTACCTTGACCTGGCCAAAGTCTTTGATACTATTCCCTACTCGGTTATAATAGATAAACTCTCTCAGCTAGGCATCGACCCATATGTTATTAGATGGGTAGCAAAGTGGCTTACTGAATGAACCCACCTAGTCAAAACAGGGGAAGCCACCTCAAGCAGTAGACCTGTAATGAATGGTGTACCCCAGGGATCAGTCTTGTGGCCTCTGTTATTTGGGACATAGTAAGCTCTCTCTCAATGTTACAACCATATTGCCAGATTTGCCATAGGGTCGACATATAGGACACATCACTGTCAAAACCTCAGTCTTCTTGGGTGGCTAGAACTGCCTAGCCTACTTCTGTTCAAACAGCTTATAGTAGAACACAAAATTCTGTACCACCCTGAAAATACTCCGGCAGACAAAAATATCATAAAGCCATACAGTAATTCAAGGCAACTACGATCATCCAATAAACTGTTGGTCCAAACCCACAAAGCCATTAACTCAGCTGTTGACTCTCTGTTTGCCAATGTTGTTGGTAAAACTTGGAATTCACTTCCATCTAACTTTACCCTCGAGCCTTCTTTAAGTCTCTTCAAAAAAAGGCTTCAAACAGTATTTTAAAGAGCACTGACTTTGTCTCTGTACTAACCCTGATTAATCACTACTTATTCAATGCCTTATTTAAATTAATATTGTATGCATCTCTTGCTCATAATAGCTTGCTGCAACCTGTTGTTTTTGTATACTATTATACACTGTGTATATTGTGAGTACCTACTAGAGGGCTTTGTAAATATGTTTGACTCATATCTGTTATGTTCTATCTGTGTTATCTGGAGTTTCTCCCCGGACCTCCACTGAAAATAGACATATATCCAGTCGGACTATCCAGGTCCATAAATGTAAAATAAATAAATAAATAAATAAATAAAATATACTTTTCTGAGGTGCAGGCCAAAACAAGTGGGCTATGGCTGCCCAAGTTTGCAGATGACTGCAAGTTGGGTGCTGTCATCAATTCCCCTAGTGATGTGGACATTCTCCAGGAGGGTCTCACCCAAACAAATGACTGGTGGCAGAAACATGGTCTCAAACCGAATGCCAAAAAATACATCATTATCCCCTTTGGGATTAGTGACATCCCCACAAATTATCACATTAATAACAAGGTCCTAAGCATGCATTCAGTCGTGAGGGACTTGGGCACCCAGGTTGATAGCAAACTGACTTTTGATCACCATATTGCCTCTGTTGTACTGAAAGCTTTCTACATGGTCCACCACATTAGTAAGGGTATCTCATCCAGGGAAAAGGAGGGCATAACATCCCTGTATTCTTCCCTTATGTACCTCACAAAGGAGTCACACTTAGAGCATAACATAAAGTGGAAGCCCCCCCAATGTGGGGGACTGTGCACCCCACACCCCCACACTTAAATATATCAACTCTGAGATTGCACTACAGTGATGAAAACAGCAAAGTAACAGACGCGGCCAAGCAAATTCTTTCCCAGGGAAAGAATTTGCTTATATGCCACTTCGTCGTTTTGCCTTTTCGTCTTTTCAAGTTCAACCAAGATGCATTCGAAAGAATCCATCTTCAGTCATCTAATAGGAACCCTCACAAAGCACATGCAGCAGCTGGAGAGACCACAGAGGTTCTTCACCAGGAGAATCCAGAGCCTCAAACATATGCCTTACACAGGCTAAAAGCCCTGTCTCTCTACTCAATCTCATACAGACTCCTCAGTGGTGACCTGTGTCTGGCATACAAAGCAATCTCAGATTGCTGCATATCTGCAAGTCAAGCTCCACTTGAGTAACCTGCACACACAACCTCAGCCTGGTCTGTGACATCAATTGGACATGTTGGCAGGACAGATTGTGTTCTAAAGACTCCCCCTTCTGTGAAATAGGCTCCCTCTCCATGTCAAGCAAAGTACCTCATTAACCCTTTTTAAGCACAACCTGGATAACTGGATGGGGAACAGAAAATACACCCCTGAGATTCCACCTGTGTCCTTGCTGGACAGGGGCATCGAGTGCTGACTTGTAACATGGGCTAAATTCTTGGCTAGGCTTGTAAGGCATTGCCTAGTAACTTCCTATGATCCTATGGACAGACACTTTCCCATCAATTCTCCAGCTAGCCTGATTGACATTGGACTACTAAGGCAATGTAGCGATTGCCTCGTGTATACTGACAACCATTTACACCTACAGCAAACAAATACCCTATGTGAGGGATGTAAGTACACTATGAAATTGGAATTGTCTCATGTAACAGCAAATGGGATACCAAATAGGTTGTCAGTACACACTCTTTGTCTCTCACACAAACTAAAGTCATATCACATAGATCCACATACATGGAGTTACTCACTAGAAGTCTACCAAAAGTTCATAGACCTCCTAAATGTAAATAAAGTGCACACACTACTATACAAACAGAAACCACTACACATAATAACACATACAAATGTGTCTCAACAAATAAGCAACTGAGGCAAAACACCTATAAACCAAATGTCCTGGTCATAGGCAACTCAATAGTGAGATACACAGATGTTCCCCTCACCAGGCTGGACAAGGAGAAGGTCATTGTCAGCTGCCTGCCAGATGCCAAGATCTAGCAGATCATACATGCACTCTAGTCACTCAACAACAAGTACTGTTATGACTCAGTCATAGTTCATGTTGGGGTGAATGACTTGAGGCGAACCTCTCTGGACTACACAAAGAAAGACATGACTGAACTCTCAGACTGTGTCTCAGGCAGGTGTGACGCTAGCTGCAAGCAGAATTCTACCTTTCCCAGGCTGATGCTATAGTATAAACAAAAAAATGACAATTGGCTTAACTTCTGGTGTCAGTCCAGGGGGATCCAGCATCTATCAGCATGGGATGACATGGTCGACAGGCCATGCTGCTTTGCCAGAAATGGTCTGCACCTGTTTCCTCTAGACTTTTGGATATAGGCAAAGGTGCTTGCCTCCCCCATAGTGCCTTTTTTAGGCAATGTCAAAACAGCAACATTTCTGATTAAGCAAAATCCACCTGAGGCAAACTCAAGGTTCTTCTGCATAATGCTAGAAGTCTAAACATGAAGTTGCACTTCCTAGAAGCATTCATCACCTTGGAAGATGCTGACTTCTGTGTGAGACATGGTTCAAAGTCACAGAGAGCACCTTGGCTGTGCAAGGCTACAATGCCTTCTACATGTTCAAACCTCAAAATGAGAGTGAAAGAACAAAAAATGTAGGGGTAGCCATCTTCATTAAAGCCAAGTATGCCTCAAAACTGGTCAGACAGTATGACTGTCTCTCAAACTACTCTATGTCCAATTACCTCCTGGCAAAATAACCTACCACATAATTTCTAGCTATATATCCCCCACCATGAATCAAGAATAGCACACACCACCTACCTGGTCTTACTGGAATCACTCTCCATACAGCCCAAAACCTTAGTCATGGGTGATTTCAACTATCCTTCCAAGAACTGGGTGGCATACATGAGTGCAAACATGTTTACCCAGAGGTTCCTAGAATTTGTTAATTGAAATGCTGTGGAACAGATAGTCTGCACCCCCACAAGGGGCTCAAATGTCCTAGACATAGTACTCGCCAACATGGGGTGTCATTGCATTCTCCCCTGTGTGATGCCTTGCCAAGTAAAGTTGGACTATAAATCTGTCTCGTTCAAAGTAACTATTGGACCTGACACCCCACAGGAACAAAAAAACTGAAGAACTTTTCCAAAGCTAACTTCAGACAACTTAGTGAGGGTATAAAAAGTTTCATACCCCAACATTCACAGACAACAATGACTCCTATGCAGAGGTGTACTCAGATGCCCTGTACAAACAGTTATGCAACTGTATAAACTAGGCTGTACCTGAATGGAACACACACCTCCCAAAAAAACAAGCCACTCTGGTGGACCTCAAGTATAAACAGGTTATATAACAACAGGGAAAAACTGATGTCTAAGATTAAAAGGGAACTGATTCAGCAAAGGAATAATTCCTTCCTCAGCTTGAAAAACATGTCAGAAATCTTGTGAGATACTCTAAAGCTAAATATGAAGGTAAAACAGCTTCCCTAGCTAAGGCTAATCATAAGGTATTGCTTATTTACATCGAAAACCTAAAAGGGAATGCCCAGCTTTATGTAGAACTAGTATTAGATGGTACCACTCCACCAGAGGAAATTGCCAACCTGTTAGCTGACAGATTTGGTGCAAACTTCATCCCCTGGCACCACCAGCCATACCCCAAAGCATACCTGACACCAGCCCTCTGCCTAATATTTCTACATATCAGGTCATACCAGTGCTCTTCAAGGCCAAAAATACAGCCTCTATGGGACCAGATAATATCACAGGATGCTTATTAAACAATCTAAAACAGGACCTAGCAGACCCACATAGCATGTGAACTGGCTTTGTTCCAGTGGAGTGGAGAACAGCAACAGTAATCCCTTGCACAAAGGGGGGCCATCAACAGACCCTGGAAAGTATAGACCCATAAGTTTAACCAGTCTTATCTGCAAGGCTGTGGAAAGAAGCATCATGGACTTATCAACAAGGGCATAGGCGACCTTCAAACTCTAGATCCAACCCAATCTGGCTTCGTTAAAGGTAGATCATGCTTATTAAACCTGGTGGAGGTCTTCAGGAAAGTCACCAAAGCCCTGTGTGATGATGTGAGGTATTACCAGCTATGCTATTAGAAGTAGGGCAGTGGATGTGTAATTTATGTCAGCACAGCTACCTGGAATTTTATAAAGAATTATATGTCATTGGTACATCAAACTGATTTGTACAGATGCTTGTGCTGAAAATGTATTTGTGAGGTTTGCTTGTGTTGAAAATGTATCAGCAGTGGGTCGTGCTGGAGAGAAAAGAAATATACATGCAGGTAGTAACTGATTAAATATATGCATTGTAATTGCTAAAATGAGTATATTGTAACAGAGGGTGTTGGAAGAGAAGAGGTTAATCACAGTTTAGCTGCAGCTAACTTTGAAAAATGTTCTGAAATTAAATTACTGGACCTAGGCCATAAAGATTGTATCTTACAGTTCTCAATGCAGCCAGAGACAAAAAGTCCGTACTAGAAAGATTTCTGTATTGTCTTAGGGGTGAACTAATTGCTACTCAGGAAGGGTGGAGATTTGAAATTGTTTTATGATTTCCAGAAGCTGCAACAAATCTTAGCAAAGTTCTGTGTGTGTATTATCGACACATATGAGCTAAATCCTGACAGCTTCTAGCCAAGGGGGTAGCATGGGAACCAGAAGTCAGATGAACAGATGTATGTGATGTCATTCTGTAATCCATCAATAAAATAAATGCTTTTAATACTAGCTGAGACTGAAGTTGCAAAGCTTTCTGTTTTGGAACCTGAAAAAGAAGGAAGACCACTCACCTACTTCATCTTGCTTTGCTCTAGTAAATGACCAGGGAAAATAATTATTTAGATCAATCAGGAAAATATAGTGAGATTAGTTAAGTATGTTTTTCTGTATCTGTGTTTATCTATTCATCTGTGTTATTTTAATATTTCCTGTGATTGAAACTCTGGTGTTTATTGTAAATAGATATTCTGTATTTTCATGTTTTTATTATGTATTATTAAATATATTTAAACTTTTCATTGTGACTGGTCCTTTATTAAATATTTTAACCTTTGAAAGTACTTATATCTATTTGGTGACACTGTGACCACTCCTGAAAGCCTTACTGCACTGGTCAAAACACTAATATTTGTAGTAATATTAATGTTACTCAATATAATTGGGTACCCTTGTAAGAGCCTTAAAGTAGCTGGCTTTGGAGTGTCTGGTGGCAGTAGTAACTACCTTATAGTCTGGGCAGAAGGGTCATAGCTAGTAAATCTTTGCCAGCCTTTCCCAATTTTGTGTGTGTGTGTGTGTGTGTGTGTGTGTGTGTGTGTGT
Source organism: Protopterus annectens (assembly GCF_019279795.1). Taxonomy (NCBI): domain Eukaryota; kingdom Metazoa; phylum Chordata; order Ceratodontiformes; family Protopteridae; genus Protopterus; species Protopterus annectens. Next base: position 62,647,933 of record NC_056728.1, on the reverse strand, counting down.
GTGTGTGTGTGTGTGTGTGTGTGTGTGTGTGTGTGTGTGTAAAACAAATCTCAAAGAGTGTGTGTCAGTTGCTTGGAGCAGGGACATGAGCACTGGTTTCACAGAAAGAGTGGTGAAGACTTGGCTTGGACACTCAGCTGAGGACTCAACTCTATAGCTGTGACAGTGGGGAGTCTTATTAGGGATCTGTAGAGACATGAAAAACCAGCCCTGGGACTGAGTGTGTTCCCTGTGTGCTCTTAAGGGAAATTGTGCTTGATGCAGACAGCTGCATCTGGAAATACTGGGTATAGCCATTTTTGTTCCAAGTGAATGTTCATCTCCAGTGTCAGTGGTGAGCATTCAGGTTCCTTGATTACTGACCCAGAGTGGGAATGTCACATACTGGTGTCAGTAGTAGGATATTAAATTAACTTCTATAGCCTGTAGGCATTTGTCACTGAAGGTGGGTATACTGTCAGGCAGCCACAAGATAAACATTCTGAGTTTCATTATCTCAACAGTTTTATTTTTATTAGTTTAATTTAGTCAGGGAAAGCAGGCAAAGATGTCAGCACAGGATTATGGCAAGCTGACAAAGAACCAGTTGGCCAAGGTGTGTGAAGCCAAAGGACTGGTGTATGCCAACCTGACTAAAGAGGAAATTATTTCAGCCTTAGTCATACCTCAGACTAGCAACCAGGAGGATAACCAGTCTGGTGATGGTAATTTGCAGCCCTCAGAAACAGGACAGTTCACCTTTTCCTCAGAGGATTTAAAAATCCATCTGGAGTTAGAGACGTGAACTGGAGGCCATACATTGTGAATTAGAATTAGCAGAGAGACTGTGGCATTTGGAGGCTGAAGAAAATGAGAAACAGAGTCAACATGAGAGGAAGATGCTGACTCTTTGCTGGGGTCATGGAGGTAATGGGGAAGGGAATAACCAAACCTCAGAAGCAATAAAGGTCAGTAAATGTCTACTACAGTTTACAGAGGGTGATGATTTTTATAGTTTTATTCATATATTTGAAATGGTATGTAAACAGAATAATGTTGACCAAGGGCTCTGGGTATGGTCCTGATCCCCTTACTCCATGGTAAAGCTATAACTGCTGTTTATAAGTTCTCTGATATTGATTGCTTAAATTATGATAAAGTCAAACATTGTTTACTTGAATGTTTAAGTTAACACATGAAGCTTACAGAAAAAAAGTTTTGTGAACATAGATGCAAGGCAGATGAAAGCGTGTGTGATTATATTGCTGAGTTAAGCACTTATTTTCATAGGTGGGTGAGTGGGTGTTGAGACACCACTTTTGAAGGGCTGGCAGACCTTTTTGGTGAGGGAATATGCCCTTAGCATATTACCTGAGGACATGAGAATCTGGTTGGCAGACCAAGAGTGTAACTCTGCAAATGAGGTTGGGGAAAAGAGGATCTCTACTTAGCGAGCAGGGCATCACTGCACAAGAAGAGGATACCCTGTGTTGCACATGGATATAATGGAACCCATAGTGGGCAGCCTAAACCACCCCAACAAAGTCCACCAGTAATGGGGAGGCCACTAGTTCAGGTACATGGCCAGGACCAAGGGTTAAATGTTTTAAATGTAATCAATAAGGCCATGTATTATATAGATGTCCATGGAGGCAAGGTGGGGAACAAAAGGTAGGGGAGCCGGCAAGTGGGAATAACAGTATGACAGTGGTAAGTAATCTGTAGACAACAGGGGTATGAAACTATCACCAGAGGTTATATCCTATCTTAGTGGATGAAAAGCTGCTAAGAGAGACACAGCCTTTGTCATAACCATTGTGAAGCCTACAGTGGCTAAACAAGAGCAGCACTTGCTTGGGTAGTCCACTCCAGTCAGAGCTTTAGGAGGGATCCCATTCCAAATGCCTTTGACCAGGATTCACCTTGACTGGGAGGGTGGAAAAGGAAGCAGGCAAGTAGATGTGTTTGAAGATATCCCGACAGATGTCTTGATAGGGAATGATTTTGATAATGCATTACCTTGTGTGCATGCAGTTATATGCAGTCAGGCTTGGAGACAGGTATGTGGTTCTGGTAGCCTGGGGGACACCCAAACAGGCCCCACATCTCTAGCCAGGGCTGGTGAGGTGGCTATTTCATGGAGGGAGTTGCCCTGTAGCAGTGAACCTGAAGGTGAGCCACAGGTGTTGGCAGGTATTGATGTTCCCTTGTACAGAGTGACTGCAGAGGAAGTGGTGAGTGGTAGTACCCAGGCTGACTGTGAGGCACCACTTTCAGAGGATACCAGACTTTCTGTGGAAAGGCAGCTGGGAAGGGTCAAAAAGATAGAGTTGAGACAGGCTCAGCTGATGATTGCAAATTGAATGCAAAAATTGAGTCCCCAAGTGATGTTAACAAATTACTGGAAGGGCTAATACAGAGAAATTACTGGTGCCAAAGCCACAGTCTAAAACTAAATGCAAAAAAAGTGTATTATTATTCCCTTTGGCAAAGTAGAATTCCCTGCTAAGTACAGTATTGACAACACCCCCCTCCCCAAATCTCAAACTCAGTTGTGGGAGAACTAGGAACACAGGTAGATAGTAATCTGAATGTTGACCACCAAGTTTCCTCTGTGGTAAGGAAAGCATCCTATGTTGCACATCTCATAAGTAAGGGCATCACATCCATGTCTAAGGATGTTATAGCTCCACTGTACTCAATCCTCATCACACCTCTAATAGAGTATAATACTTCCTTTTGTATGTACCTCAACCAGGGGTGTAGCCAGGATTTTCAAATTTGTACTCACATCTCCCAGACTGCTGATCCCCTCAACTAGCCACACCCACATTAACACTGCTGACCAAGCCACACCCCCTTCATATTGCTGATCTCTGAACAGATCACTGGCAAGTATAACCCAGGGTAGTAATTGCTTACATGATGGAGCAGCATGAGCATTTCATTCCAAAAGTGCATCATCCTTAAGTCAAAAACAAAATACCTTTCCATTTACACTGGGGTAGATCTATCAGTTTGCCCCCAAAATCACTCTTCTTCCCCTTGCAGCCCCTGTAGTGGCTCATTAGAACTTCAGTAGTGCTGCCAGCTAAAGGACTGGCAGGCTCTAAGCAGCACATGCTCCACAGTGTTGTGGTATGTAGGTACAACATATAGTGCTCTCTCTAGGCAACACCCAAGCTATGAGCTACAACTACCTCCCTTCTACCTGCATGGGCCACCTGGCAATGGCTGCTCACTCCTACAGCCTACACTCACACTAAGCCTTTTGGAATAGTAAATCTTACATTCCCAGCAACAAATACATTTTAGCTGGGCGCATTCAAACTGCCACTGACAATAAATGAAGAAATGCATCCACGGGAGTCAATCAAGCAAAAACTAAAGCTGCTGAAAGTTACATCCTTACTACCCTACTTAGATTCTGTGAATCTCAAGACTTTGCTAAAAGGAAATTAGTTAAAACAAGAAAATTAGCTTAGGCCCCAAAACCAATGGAACTGTATATGCTCTTCTTCTTCTTCTTTCAGCTGCTCCTGTTAGGGGTCACCACAGCAAATCAACTGTTTCCATTTTTTCCTGTCCTCTGCATCTTGCTCTGTCACACCAACCACCTGCATGTCCTCCCTCACCACATCCATAAACCTTATCTTTGACCTTCCTCTTTTCTTGTTACCTGGCAGCTTCATCCTTAGCATCTTTTTCCCAATATACTCTGCATCCCTTCTCAGCACATGTCCAAACCAACGTAATCTTGCCTCTCTGGCTTTGTCTCCAAACCTTCCAACCTGGGCTGACCCTCTAATATACTTATTTTTAATCCTTTCCATCCTCATCACACCCAGTGCAAATCTTAACATCTTCAGCTCTGCCACGTCAAGCTCTGACTCCTGCTTTTTTGTCAATGCCACTGTCTCCAACCCATATAACATAGCTGGTCTCACTACCCTCTTGTAGACCTTCCCTTTCACTCTTACTGGTCCTCGTCTGTCACAAATCACTCCTGACACTCTTCTCCACCCACTCCATCCTGTCTGTACTCTCTTCTTCTCCGCTCTTCCACACTCACCATTACTCTGAACTGTTGATCCCAAGTACTTAAACTCATTCACCTTCGCCACCTCTACTCCCTGCATCCTCACCATTCCTCTATCCTCCCTCTCATTCACACACATATATTCTGTCTTAGTCCTGCTGACCTTCATTCCTCTTCTCTATAGAGCATATCTCTACCTATCCAGGGTCTCCTTCACCTGTTCCCTACTCTCACTACAGATCACAATGTCATTTGCAAACATCATAGTCCACGGGGACTCCTGTCTGATCTTGTCTGTCAACCTGTCCATCACCATTGCAAATACGAAAGGGCTCAGAGCTGATCCTTGATGTAATCCCACCTCCACCTTAAACGCATCTGTCACTCCCACCGCAGACCTCACTGCTGTCAGACTACCCTCGTACATATCCTGTACCACTCTTACATACTTCTCTGACACTCCCGACTTCCTCATACAATACCACAACTCCTCTCTAGGCACCCTGTCATATGCTTTCTCTAAATCCACAAAGACACAATGCAACTCCTTCTGACCTTCTCTGTACTTCTCCATCAACACTCTCAGAGTAAACATCGCATCTGTAGTGCTCTTTCCTGGCATGAAACCATACTACTGATCACTAATCATCACCTCCCTTCTTAACCTAGCTTCCAGTACTCTTTCCCATAACTTCATGCTGTGACTGATCAATTTAATCCCTCTGTAGTTACTACAGCTCTGCACATCACCCTTATTCTTAAAAATTGGTACCAAAACACTTTTTCTCCATTCCTCAGGCATCCTCTCACTTTCTAAGATTTCATTAAACAATCTAGTTAAAAACTGCACTGCCATTTCACCTAAACACCTCCATGCTTCCAAAGGTATGTCATCTGGACAACAGCCTTCCCATTCTTCATCCTCTTCATAGCTATCCTTACTTCCTCCTTGCTAATCCACTGCACTTCATGATTCACTATCCGCACATCATCCAACCTTCTCTCCCTCTCATTTTCTTCATTCATCAACCCCTCAAAGTACTCTTTCCATCTGCTCAACACACTCTCCTTGCTTGTGAGTATGTTTCCCTCACTATCCTTTATCACCCTTACCTGCTGCACATCTTTACTAGCTCGGTCCCTCTGTCTAGCCAATTGATACAGGTCCTTTTCTCCCTCCTTAGTGTCCAACCTTTTATACAAATCTTCATACGCCTTATCCTTAGCCTTCGCCACCTCTCTCTTTGCCATGCACTTCATCTCCTTATACTCTTGTCTACTTTCTTCATCTCTTTGACAATCTCACTTCTTCTTCGCCAACCTCTTCCTCTGTATACTCTCCTGTACTTCTTCATTCCACCACCAGGTCTCCTTGTCTTCCTTCCTCTTTCCAGGTGTCACACCAAGCACCTTTCTAGCCATCTCTCTTACTAGCTCTGCTGTAGTTACCCAGCTATTCGGTAACTCTTCTCTGCCACCCAGTGCCTGTCTTAACTCTTCCCTGAACATCACCTCACAATTACCCTTTTTCAATTTCCACTATTTGATCCTTGGTGCTGCCCTCACACTCATCCTCCTCTTCTTGATCACCAATGTCATCCTACAAACCACCATCCTATGCTGCCTAACAACACTTTCCCCCGCCACCAGTTTACAGTCTCCAATCTTCTTCAGATTGGCCCTTCTACATAAGATATAATCCACCTGTGTGCATCTTCCTCCACTCTTGTATGTCACCCTATGCTCCTCCCTCTTGTTAAAATAAGTATTCATCACAACCATGTCCATCCTTTTCGCAAAATCCACTACCATCTGACCTTTTGCATTCCTTTGCTTAACACCATACCTACCCATCACTTTCTCATCCCCTCTGTTCCCTTCACCAACATGCCCATTGAACTTTGCTCCAATCACCAGTCTCTCACCCTTGGATACGGTCATCACCACTTCATCTAACTCACTCCAAAAATGTTCTTTCTCATCCATTGCACACCCAACTTGTGGAGCATATGCACTAACAACATTCATCATTACACCATCAATTTCCAGCTTCATAAGCATCACTCTATCCGACACTCTTTTCACTTCCAAAACACTCTTAGCATACTGTTCCTTCAGGATAATGCCTACGCCATTTCTCCTCCCATCCACACCATGATAAAACAATTTGAAACCGCCTCCGATACACCTAGCCTTGCTCCCCTTCCATCTGGTCTCTTGCACACACAATATACCAACCGTCCTTCGGTCCATCATATCAGCTAGCTCTCTCCCTATACCAGTCATACTGCCAACATTCAAAGTTCCGACCCTCACTACCTGCCTTTGGGCATGCCTTCCTCCTCTTCTCCTCCTTCGGCCAACAGTAGCCCAATTTCTGCCAGCACCCTGTTGGCCAACAGTACTGGTGGCGGCTGTTGTTAACCCAGGCCTCGACTGATCCGGTATGAATTTCTGTACTGTTTTCTGCATGTATGGTTTGGCAAAATTTTACGCCGGATGCCCTTCCTGACGCAACCCTCCCCATTTATCCGGGCTTGGGACCGGCACAAAGAAATGCAATGGCTTGGGCATCCCCAGTGGCTCGTTTGAACTGTATATGCTCTAACACACTTTTTTGGAGTTTTTTCTAGTCTTATGATCCAGTGATAGTCTGAACAAAATTATTGAAAAGAAATAAAAAGAAATTCAAGGAAAAAATAAGTTTTGCCCAAAGCTTAATGTTCAAAGTCGAAACAATACCACCCAATATGCTGAGAAGACAATAGCTTCTAAAGACAAAAAGCATATCTGCAAATGCAGGCTGCCTCCCTACTCTCCCACAAAATGAAAACATAGTCACTTTATATGCAGCTCTAAGCTGTTATATGCTGAAAGAACAAGTGAAGACACTTGGGTTTGATTGTGAAAAATGTTAAAGAAACAATTACCACACCATTCTCAGCCCCCTTGCAAACTAGTGTAAGTGATCTTGTGTGCACATATCTGAGTAGTGCTGTTGTCCAACACTGGAGTATTCCTCAGGTAGATCTTTTTGCCTCCCTTACTAAACAGGCAGCTTCCTGTCCTCTGTTCCAGAGCACCATGCCATCTGGCATAGAGGATGGACACCATTTCCTTTCCTTGGAAGGGGATGTTTCTTTATGCTTTCACTTCTCTTCCTCCACTTCCAAGATTCCTGCAGAAGATTCAGCTGGATTCCCAAAAACCTTGCTAGTGACTACCTTTTGGCTGTGACAGTATTTGTTCCTCCTCTTAATGCATCTGGCCAGAGGCAATCATCACAAGTTATCTCACCCACTGGATCTTCTCACACAGGATAACAAGGTCTCTCATCCATCCCCACTTGTCCACTCTGCTACTGATATTGTGGATGATAAGGTTTTGATCCCTTTCAGGCACCTCTTTTCTGTGGATGTGCTCAGGGTTTTACAGGGGCATGGAAACTCTCAACCAGAAAACCTTATATGTCCAGATGCAAAAATGTTTAGGTCTGGTGCCATTCTCGTAATGAGGACCCTTTTTCAGTGGGGGTCCCTATGTTCCTCTCTTATTTGTCTGAGATGCTCTAGTTAGCTTGGCCTGTTCTTCTGTGAAGGCCCAGTTGTCAGCCATTTCTGCTTGTCTGTCCTTGAATCCTCCTTTGACTTCTCATTTTGAGGTAAAACAATTTCTTAAAGGTGTCCAGCATATTAAGCCTCCAAGAAAACCTATGCCTCCTCCATCTTGGGACCTTAATTTTGATTTGGAAAAATTGACAGATTCTGCTTCTTTGCAACCTTGTACCTGGAAGAATGTTTTATTGTTGTCTCTTACTTCTGCTTTGAGAGTTTCTGAGCTCCAGGCCCTTGTGGCCACTCCTCCTTTTTTTGTTTTTTCACAAGGGACAGGTTGGTTGTCCCTTCATACTAATCCTTCTTTTATGCCCAAGGTAGTAAATGAGTTGTCCTTGATTTAGTCGGTACAACTCAACTTCCTTTTTTCCCTTCTCATCCATCTGCTAATGAGAGGCCCTGCATACCTTACATTTACAGACAGCTTCTGTACTATTTGGATAAAACTAGTACTATTCATAAGTCTGATCATCTTTTTATTTCTTACTAACCCAGGTCTTTGTGTTTGGCTATTTCTAAGCAAACCATCTCCTCCTGGATATCTAAGGCCATTTCCTTTTGTTATTCTTTTCATAGCAAATCTCTGTCTACATCTGTTAGAGCTCATTCCACTAGGGCTGTTGCCGCTTCTGATGCCTTCTTCAAGGTGTTGGACAGGACTCCATTTCCATCCTAGAAGTTGCTACTTGGTCTCCTGTGCATACCTTTACTAACCATTATAAGTTGGATATGGCTTCTAGGGCCAGACTGGGTGTTGCTGAAAGCATTTTATATGGGTTTGTTGAGGGTTCTTCTCAGCCTTCCACGTCCCATTCAGTTTCTTGAGCTTTTTCAGTCTCCTTCTATGAAGAATACTGCAACAGTGATATAGAAGGACATAGTGCAGTTGTGTAAAATCCTACCATAACAGTAGATGTCCTTGTCTTCACTGTGCAGTATTCCCTCCCTCCAACCCCTTCTTATTTGTTCTGCATTTTTTTGTTCTGGATGTACATGGACTCCTCTGTCCTATGGCAACTGTTCTCTTTTGAGGCAATTCAGTTCTAGTGGGTTGCATGCGTATGTCCCTTTTATGCCCTTTGTTCTGTGCTGAGACCATAAATGTGACGTACTGCACATACAAGATCTTTTTTAGGCTTTTTCATACTGGCCAAGTGTTGTGCTGCCATGGGCAGGACATCCCTTGTATGAAGAAAACTGCAACAGTAAAGAGAAGGACATCTACTGTTATGGTAAGGTTTTACTCAACTGTGCTTTCCCTTTGCCGAACAGAAAAGAAGCTGGTCCAGCTGATCAAAGATCAGCTGATCTCACATTACTGGCTTTTTTTCTATGCAAGATTGCAGTAAAGCAGGGACAGGGAAACTTGCATTTCCCAGCTGTAAAGTGATCCCAGAACTGGTATATATAATTAGCAGGGGGTATGGGGGTATATGTGGGCTTTTTCCCTTGCAGCAACACTTGATTTACTTTTTTAAATTGGTTGGTGATTGAGCAGTTATGCTTTATTTATTACTTGCTGTTCGATGTTCTAAATATTTAATATATGGGCATGCATCCTTTACTGTCTAGATAGATAGATAGATAGATAGATAGATAGATAGATAGATAGATAGATAGAGCAAAACAAAATAATCCGGGAGCCAAGGACCAAAAATGCTGTATCAAAGTTTATTAAAAAGTAGCTCCAAAATGTACCTAGACCATTTTCCCTAAATCTAACTTACTGGGTAAAACCCACTGAGGAAGCTTTAGTGAAACACAATAAGGAGAGTGTGGTAAGGTGGAAAAAAAATCAAAAACTATCACACTGTAGTGTTAACCATCAGCTCACACAAAATAAACCCCGCTCTTTTTGCCTTGCCTTGCTATTTCTCTGTTTCTGCCACAGCTCAGATACAGTTAATCCCTTTGGATGCAAAAAAATGCAGCACAAGTGTTCTGGACCTAACAAGAGCTTCTAGAGCAGCAAGAAGAAAAAACAATGAAGCAACACATCACTGAACACTGCAAGAAAACAAGGGTAAAACACAAAAAACAATGTAAATACACAAACTGTAAACCAAGAAATCAAAAATAGTACAGGTTCATAGGTAGTTACTGGGCTATTGACCCGAAGGTCTTTACAAGCCTAGCTGTGTGTGCCCAATATAATATTAGAGAAACCAATTTGAATGATCTTGCCTAAATTCAAGATCTTAGTTATCAACAGCTGCTCATATTTAGTAGGGTCATTGGTGAAATCCCTGGCAGGAATTTACGGTTTCACAACCAGTCATCCAGGCTACCCTTAAACAGGATCATAGAGGCTTTGTTTTATGTGAACTGGTAGCCTATTCCAGAGGAGTGGCATCCTCTGAGAGACATATATGTTTCTCCAGCCAGTCCTATTTATGTTGCAGGCCAGGTTAAGGTCCCTGGGGCGGGTGACCCTTGTCCTATTTGACTTGTAGATATGCAGCACTTCCATTAGGTTTGGATCAGAGATTGCTCTGTAGGCCAGGCACAAGTCTCCTCTAAATAGTCTGTATGCTACTGAGTACAGTGACAGTGACTTCAGTCTCTCAATGTATGACATGTGCTGGAGACCCTGAATTTTCTTGGTTAGAAATCTCTGAGGTTGCTCAAGTTGCTTCAGGGAGCATTGTACTCTATTATTGGCCTGATGAGTGTCGAGTACAGGGGTGTTATGACCTGTTTCACTATTGAGGCAATGTCTTTGCTAATGAGGTGTGTGATGTAGAATGCCTTCCTTAGCACAGTAGACACATGGTGGTCAAAGTTTAGGCTGCAGTCAACTTGCATTCCCAAGTTTCTCACTACTGAGTTGTTACTTAGGGTATTATTATTTATACGATAGTCTGCAGGGATATTGCTTTTACTGAAGGGGGTGGCAATGCATTTTTTTTACATTGAGTTTGAGTCCATAGCATTGATACCAATCACTGGTTTGTGTAAGTCCCTCTTGAAATATACTGACATAATTTGGGTTCAATTATTGCACCTAATTTGCAGTTGTCAGCAGACTTAGTTAGCCAAACCCCCCTCTGCTTTGGCCTGAACTTCTGAGAAGTGTATTCCAAACAAAAGGGGCTCCAGCACTGACCCCTCTGGAACTCCACTGTTGACAGGTCTGCTGGTTGGGGTAAAGTCCCCAAGTTTGACTGAGTGTGATGTGTCTGTGAGCCAGTTAGTAACCTACCTGATGAAATAAGGGTTGATATTCAGCTGGGAGGGTTTATCAATGATGGCTGAATGTGGGATTGTGTTGAAGGCCTTAGCTAAGTTAAGGTAGGCTGTATGCACAGATTTGCCTTTATCTATGCCTCTGGTGACATTTTTGAAGATGTCCACCAGGTTTAACAGGCATGACCTGCCTTTGACAAAGCCAAACTGTGTCAGATCAAGGGATTGCAGATCACCTATATCCTTATTTATATGGTCCATGTTGATTCATGCCATGGCCTTACAGATAAGGCTGGTTAAGCTTATAGGTCTGTAGATCTCAGGGTGTGTTGCTGTACCCCCCTTTATGAAAAGAGATTATGGTTGCTGTTTTCCATTTTAACTATGTTAACTCATGTTTTAGACCATTTAAAACACAACCTGAGATGCCATCCAGTCTCACAGAGGCTGTGTTTTAGGCCTTGGAGAGAGCATTAATGACTTGCTCTTTGGAGATGCATGGTGGGGGTGATATAGAGGGAATACTTTGTGGAATGTTTGTAAGGGACAGAGGGTGAAATTTTTGCCAAACCTGTCAGTTAATCTTCTTCTTCTTCTTTCAGCTTTTCCCAGTTAGGGTTCGCCACAGCGGATCATCTGTCCGCTCATAATTGGCAGTGGAGTTTTACGGTGTCGAGTTGCCAGCCCGGTGCCCAACCTTCCACAGAAGGCACACACTCACACCTAGGGCCAATTTAGAGTGTCCAGTCCACCTACTGCATGTCTTTGGGATGTGGGAGGAAACCAGAGCACACGGAGGAAACCCATGCGACCACAGGGAGGACATGCAGACACCGCACAGAAGGCACCCCAGCTGAGAATCGAACCGGAGAACCTCTTGCTGTGAGGTAACAACGCTAACCGCTGCACCACCATGGCCTCCCAAACCTGTCAGCTAATGCATTAGCTATTTTCACAGGATTAGTGTGCGTGATGCCATCCACAGCTAGTTCAGCACACTTCTGGGTCCTACCTTTTAGGTTTCAGATATAGCTGAAGAATGCCTTATGATTATCCTTAGCTATGGTTGCTAAATTTTTTTTCAAAGTTGTCCTTAGATGATTTTACAAGTTGTCTTATTTGTTTGTTCAAGCAGAGGAGGGTGTTCTTCCAGTGCTAGGACCTCTCTTTTTTATTCTTGGACAGCACCTTCTTCCTTTTGTTGTATAAATTTTGTTGTACAAATGTTGCCAGTTCAGCATTTGCTGTCATGTCTGGTATGCTTCAGTGCTCCATGTGAGGTCTAGTGCAGTACTGACATTTATAAATGTTGCCAATTCAGCACTTGCTGTCATGTCTGATGCACTATAGTGCTCCATGTGGGGCCTAGTGCAGTACTGAGATCTATAAGCAAATGCCGACTTGACATATGCAGTGAGGTCTGATGTACTTCAGTATTCCATATGTGATTTAGCTCAGTACTGACAATTATAAATGATGTCAATTCGGCATTCACTATCAGATTCTGATGCAATTTAGTGCTCCATGAGGACCTAGTGCAATACTGACATTTATAAATGATACCGACTTGGCATTCACTATCAGGTCTGATGCACTTTAGTGTTCTATATGTGACCAAGTGCTGTACTGACATTTATAAATGATACTGGCCTGGCATTCGCTATCAGGTCTGATGCACTTCAATGCTTCATGTGGGGTCTAGTGCAGTACTGACATTTAAAAATAAATGCAGATATTGCATTTTTGGTCATGGCTGAAGCAGCTAGTATTTCCTGTATGTCATTTAGCAGTAGCAAGCTACTTGCTTTCTACAGTTTAAAGAAGACAGAGGACCTTTCGTTTTGATCTTCAAATATGAGTGGACTTTTTTTGGTCCTCACCTTAAAGTTGAATGGGCTGCCAGACTGAAGAAGAACTAGCTACAGCAGGAGTCATAATTAAAACATGGTCTGTTCTCCTTACCTAATGTAAATGTTTTCTTCCTGGCCTTAACCAAGAACTTTTAAATCTGAGAGGAAAACAAAATAAAACAAAACAAAAAAACAACAAATGTAAAGTACATCTACATTGCAATAAAGCAAGAGCAGAAAGACAAGTAAAGTATGCAATCTCTAAATCAATTAATTAAAAATAGTTACTGAACAATTTACTTGCCAGCTCTCACAAATTGTGCAAGTAGACTCCATTTCTTGTTTTAAGTTTAATATGCATTTACCCTTTCCTTCTGCCATCCTGCATTGCTGAATGTACATATGTCAGACAGTGTGTTTCAGGTACTGGAAGACAGTTACCTCCATATAACCCCTAACCTATGGCTAAACCATAGAAAAGCACCCACTCCTGTCTAACGTACTTCTACCTACACTTAGGGCAACACTGTTCTTACAGTAGACTACGCTATACCATTTTCTCCTAGACAACCCTTTTCTTAATATACTGCAATCTAATGAAATCCCATACTTCCTTTATCCAGTGCAGTTAAATTATTCACAAACCTCAAAATAACTCAAATATTGGTATCCCCATTGCCTAAGATAATATGATCTTGCAGAACATTGCATTATACAGTGAACTAATTTTACTTGGATGTCAACAAATTAAAAATCATAGAGATAATCCTACTGACAAATGTATAATTACTACAGTCTGGAGTCCAAAATTAACTTAGAGTATGATGCGTTGGCAGTGGATAAATGGGGATATATATATATATATATATATATATATATATATATATATATATATATATATATATATATATGTGTGTGTGTGTGTGTGTGTGTGTGTGTGTATATATATATATATATATATATATATATATATATATATATATATATATATATATTACATTAAGTTTGCTTTAGCAGCAAACCTATGTAAGTGCATTTCACTCTGCTCCCCTCCATATCTACCTTCCAAGATCTTAATTCAAGAAACATTTGTAAAAAATTTAGCCTGTTTAGCTTTTTGGAAAGTTTATTTTGTTTCCACAAACTAGATGTATTAGCATTTCTGAATTGTGGGTAAAGTAGAGTAACTTCATCTTCTTTTGTATACCACAACACTTATCACTCCTTTGAAAACTGAATGCCTTGTTAAAAGACTGGCAGATAAGACAACATTTGGTCTAGTCAGAACATCTATAGATGCCACAGTCCAAGACCTTAACTATATGGACTATTGATGTTTGACTGGTCAGCAGCTCAAGCTACACATCGGCCATCTCTCTATCTGGAACTATCAGAATGTTTGCAAACATGGGTGTAGCCATGATTAAACATTACACATTTATTAAGGAAGACTTCAGCACTTATTGGGCTTAGTATGAGTAGGTTCCCCTCTGTTAAGTAGTAAATGATCTAAAAATGTTCTTTTCTCCAGAAAAGCATACTTTGTTGGACATGATGTTTGGTTATTGTCTCCAGTATATTTTACAAGCTGTTTAGACCACTATACAGTTTCCTTTTTTAGCAAAAGGCATCGTGCACCAAGTAAAATATTCACTTATCAACCTAGTATACGTAAAATTTATATGGATAATCAGATATAGACTAGCTCCATGGTTAACTACCAATAAAAAAGCTTCTGTAGCAAGTTATAATTATTTGGTAATACACATATGACTAAAGAATAATTTGGCTAGTACAGAGATTTCAACCATTAAAAATGGGTGCAAAAAAGCTAGGTAGAGAGACCAAAGCAATCAGTATTGCACAAAGATGCAGCTGTCTCCTCAGCAATCTCTAAAGCTTTGCTTACGACTTAATAATTTTTGAATGTTTTGAATAACAAAGGAAGGACAGGGAAAGAGATTTCACATCTGACATGGAAAAGCATAAACAAAACTAATTACATTAGTAACTCGCTTTACCATAGCAACTATGAATATAAATAATTGTATTCACTCTTCTTTGGTTTTAGTATAATCATAATCAAATCATTTGAGACTGCAGATTTGTTGCCTTTTGATTCTCACTTCAGGAACTTGAGTATCGAATACATAAAATTGTTCTTTAACTTTAGTTTGGTAAATACAGAAGAAGTATAGTGAGTGAACACGTGTATGTGATTGCTAAACAGTACTAAGAGTGGTTTGCAATGCTGAATTGTGTTTATTTTAGGTGTGTGTGTGTGCGCGTGCGCGCATGCATGCATGTTTGTTTCCTATTGCCTGGATGGCATTTTTTGTAAGGGCAAGCACAGTATATTTTTTTGATATTTCAGAAGAGTTTTGATCATTTTCATTGGTTTAAGGGAGGCTCAGTCTGATAGGAGCTGAGAACATATAATTTAGTGCCAATATGTGCACTGCCTGGTAATAGTCCAGAAAGTTCTGATTACTCAGTAAATAATACTGCAAAATGGCTGATCTGACAGTCATCTCATTAATACTTACAGTAATCATTTTCAACACATTTGAAATACTGGCTAATAACCTGCCTAGATTTTCTTAGCATCATATACACTGTCAGAAACATTATTACCAAAACTGGAGCATATCAACAGAAGATACAGAGTCAGGCTTTCCCCAAAGAAGGAGATGCTGATGGCATGTTACATATAAAACATTGCAACTTTAAACATTGCTTAAAAATCTCCTCCAGCTACAACCATTAAAACTTCTCTCTAGTGAGACACTGACAGTAACACATGGCCAGAGATTTTGTTCATTTTATTTATTTACTTTATTCACTAACCATATTATTTGAGTAGCTGGTTCTATTAAGGAACTTCAACCTAGCACCATAGCAGGCTCAGTTGCACCTGGGGCTGGTACATGATCTGGCTCCTTTCAACACTAGGTTGACGAGAAAAAAAAGGCTGCTTCTCTGATCTGGTGCTCCTCCCTTCTCTAAAGATGAGCAGCAGGTCCTAATACCTTCACGCTCTACTGTCATGCCATCATGTTTACACAAACAGCAAAAGATTAAAAAAAAAAAGAAATAGAAAACCTAGATCTGTTTATCTACACTAAAACTGTTGGAGTTGTTCACAATGTGAATATTTTTGAGAACAAAGTTGCTGTTATAAATTTTGAGATTAGATTACATATTTACCTATGTGCTGGTAATTCTGGTAACAAAGGTTTGATTTATCTAGCATTTTGCTCTCACTTTAAAGCTTATTATTGAGTAAAATGGAGTGTTTTCTTCATAAAAGCATTCATGAACAGTTGTATGATATCAAGAAAGGGAATTTAAACAATACTTTGTACAGGCACACTTTAATATGTTTGCATTTACAAAGTTTTTATTTTTTACTTTAGAGTTGGTGCCCACAATCATAGGGAAAGAGCTTTGGGAAGTCAGGCTAAATGCTTCAAACTATGGTGGGCACAGGTATTAGATTGGAATTAAACAGCAGGACGTGTAAAGGATTTGGTGGATTTGGTGGATTCGGTGGCAACTAGGTTATCAGCCAGACTGGCACTAAACACTAGTAAGTATAAAAGATTAGCTGGGTCAGTGAAGAGTAAGGTACAGTTGGCGAAGAAGAAGTGGGATTGTCAGAGAGATGAAGAAAGTAGACAGGAGTATAAGGAGATGAGGTGCATGGCAAAGATAGAGGTGGTGAAGGCTAAGGATAAGGCGTATGAAGAGTTGTATGAAAGGTTGGACACTAAGGAGGGAGAAAAGGACCTGTACCAATTGGCTAGACAGAGGGACCGAGCTAAGAAAGATGTGCAGCAGGTAAAGGTGATAAAGGATAATGAGGGAAACATACTCACAAGTGAGGAGAGTGTGTTGAGGAGATGGAAAGAGTACTTTGAGGAGCTGATGAATGAAGAGAATGAGAGAGAGAGAAGGTTGGATGATGTGGGGATAGGGAATCATGAAGTGCAGTGGATCAGCAAGGAGGAAGTAAGGATAGCTATGAAGAGGATGAAGAATGGAAAGGCTGTTGGTCCAGATGACATACCTGTGGAAGCATGGAGGTGTTTAGGTGAAATGGCAGTGGAGTTTTTAACCAGATTGTTTAATGAAATCATGGAAAGTGAGAAGATGCCTGAGGGATGGATAAAAAGTGTTTTGGTACCGATTTTTAAGAATAAGGGTGATGTGCAGAGCTGTAGTAACTACAGAGGGATTAAACTGATCAGTCACAGCATGAAGTTATGGGAAAGAGTAGTGGAAGCTAGGTTAAGAAGGGATGTGATGATTAATGAACAGCAGTATGGTTTCATGCCAGGAAAGAGCACTACAGATGCGATGTTTGCTCTGAGACTGTTGATGGAAAAGTACAGAGAAAGTCAGAAGGAGTTGCATTGTGTCTTTGTGGATTTAGAGAAAGCATATTACAGGGTGCCTAGAGAGGAGTTGTGGTATTGTATGCGGAAGTCAGGAGTGTCAGAGAAGTATGTAAGAGTGGTACAGGATATGTACGAGGGTAGTGTGACAGCGGTGAGTTCTGCGGTGGGAGTGATGGATGCGTTTAAGGTGGAGTTGGGATTACATCAAGGATCAGCTCTGAGCCCTTTCTTATTTGCAATGATGATGGACAGGTTGACAGATGAGATCAGACAGGAGTCCCCGAGGACTATGATGTTTGCAGATGACATTGTGATCTGTAGTGAGAGTAGGGAACAGGTGGAGGAGACCCTGGAGAGGTGGAGATATGCTCTGGAGAGAAGAGGAATGAAGGTCAGCAGGACTAAGACAGAATATATGTGTGTGAATGAGAGGGAGGATAGAGGAATGGTGAGGATGCAGGGAGTAGAGGTGGCAAAGGTGGATGAGTTTAAATACTTGGGATCAACAGTTCAGAGTAATGGTGAGTGTGGAAGACAGGGGAAGAAGAGAGTACAGGCAGGATAGAGTGGGTGGAGAAGAGTGTCAGGAGTGATTTGTGACAGACCAGTACCAGTAAGAGTGAAAGGGAAGGTCTACAAGAGGGTAGTGAGACCAGCTATGTTATATCGGTTGGCGACAGTGGCATTGACAAAAAGGCAGGAGTCAGAGCTGGACGTGGCAGAGTTAAAGATGTTAAGATTTGCACTGGGTGTGATGAGGGTAGACAAGATTAGGAATAAGTATATTAGAGGGTCAGCCCAGGTTGGAAGGTTTAGAGACAAAGCCAGAGAGGAAAGATTATGTTGGTTTGGACATGTGCTGAGGAGGGATGTATATTGGGAAAAAGATGCTAAGGATGAAGTTGCCAGGTAATCAGAAAAGAGGAAGGCCTAAGATAAGGTTTCTGAATGTGGTGAGAGAGGACATGCAGGTGGTTGGTGTGACAGAGCAGGATGCAGAGGACAGGAAGAAAGGAAAACAGATGATCCGCTGTGGCGACCCCTAACGGGAGCAGCCGAAAAAAGAAGAAGTGAAGAGTAGGGAACAGGTTTCTTTCAGAAGGACATAGAAATATTTGAAATAAGGCTGTGAAACTTGGCAATGATATTAGACGGCTGAAGAACATAAAGATTTTGAATGTTTATGAATTATTCTTAAAAGATATAACATGTTATTAACTTAGTTTTGTTAGGTAAAATAACCTATTTTGCTATGATTTACCCATATCCAGAGATATAAGAAAGAGAAATAACAGGGATTATTTTGTCTGCTATCTGAAGAGAGTGATTCTGCATATGAAAGAAGAAAGGGATGGATTAGCTACAAATCCCATAGTTTATCTCACTTCAATGTATTTATGAAAACAGGATGGGTACAAATCAGAATATCCTGTTAAATAAATATTATAGAGATCGATATAAAGTTCTAAAGTGTGAGACCATATGAAGAAAAGTCAACAGGGTATGACTACACTAGGAAAAAAAGTATTAATGGAAGAAAAGATGCTAGAGGATGTAAATAATATAAATAATAAATAAAAATAATAATAAAATAAAATAATAATAGTAAATAATAAATGGCATAGTATCATTATGAACATTTTCATAAGAAAGAATCATAATCTAGATTACAAAGAGAAAAAGGCTATTGTAAAAATATGGAATAAATAAATTGCAAAAAACTATTCTGGGAATTAGTTTGGAGATTGCTTCACTGGAAAATACCAGCAAAAGCAGATATGATGTATAAAACAACAGCAAAATAAGTGATATCTTTGGATGTTCTGAATACGGAATGTTAGAATGTATTTTAGATTGCAACAGATTGTATAATTTCCGAGAATGTACAGCAGAAAGAAATAGTATATTTAGAAATGGGACAATGGACTATATATAGTATATGAATTGTATGTTTGTATGGCAAAAAGATAAACCGAGAATAATGATCCAACATACATGGATGATATAGGGGGGAGGTGCTGAGATGTATTTCACCACAAGATATGGAATACAAAAGAAAAGGGTGAAGGAGTAATGATGCTTTACATAATTAGGAGTGAATAAATAAAAAAGCTGAGATGAGTAGATGAAAGATAAAAATGTTTTTATTATTGTATGAGTTGTATGTGAGAAAATAAAATGCTGACTTTGAGAAGTTTATTTTTGTAGTATATTTATGTCAGTAAAGATATTATTGTCAATATAATTTTATGATTTTCAATAAAGAGTCCCCTTCTCTTTTGTGATAATAACATGGGATTGTTTTATAGGTACCTATATTACCACCAAGTCAGGCATTTGGGAGTCTGGTTTAATATTTCATTCAAAGAAAGGAAGTCAACATACTTGCTGTCTGACATCAGATGATATCTTTAAGCAAGCAAAATCCATTAAAATTCTACTTCTTAAAGGAAATAGCATATGTACTAAAATTTTTAATTCCATACAGAGCTTATAGGTTCATAGGTTCATAGGACAATACTAGGCTATTGGCCCGGAAGCTCTTATAAGCCAGGCCAAGGATTTCACATATGTTCCCACAAACTCAGCACCTGTTTTCCCTGTCCAGCAGGGACACAGGTGGGATCCCAGGGGTATATTTTCTGTTTCCCATTCAGTCGTCCAGGTTCATCTTAAAAAGGGCTAGTGAGGTACTCTAGTTGACATGGAGAGGAAGTCTATTCCACACAAGTGGGGGATGCCATTGGAACACAAATCTATCCTGCCAACAATTTCTGTTAATGTCACAGTTCAGGTTGAGACCTTGCATGCGTATTGTGTGAGTGGAGTTTGACTTACGGATATGCAGCAACTCCATCAAGGCTGAGTCTGAGACGGCCTTGTATGCCAGACACAGGTCACCTCTGAGCAGTCTGTATGAGACTGAGTAGAAGGACAGGGCTTTTTGCCTATCTGTATAGGACAGGTGTTTGAGACCCTGGATTTTCCTGGTCACAAACCTCTGTGATGTCTCCAACTGCTGCACGTGCTTGGCAAGGTACATTCTGAAGGAGGCACTGTACTTGATAATGGCTCTAATAAGGGAGGAGTACAGGGGTGTTATGACCTCCTTGTTCCTGGATGAAATACCCTTACTTATGAGGTGGGCCATGTACAAAGCCTTCCTTACAACGGAGGCAACATGGTGGTCAAAAGTCAGGTTGCTATCAACCTGGGTGCCCAAGTCCCTCACTACTGATTGTGTGCTTAGTACGTTGTTATTAATGTGATAATTAGTGGGGACACCATTTTCCACAAAGGGGATAATGATGCATTTCTTGGCATTCAGTTTGAGGCCATGCTTCTGGCACCATTCATTAGTTTGGTTAAGGCCCTCTTGGAGCCTGTTCACATCACAAGTGGAATTTATGACAGTGCCCAGCTTGCAGTCATCTGCAAACTTGGTCAGCCACAGACCACTGGTTTTGGCTTGCACCTCAGAAAAGTATATCCCAAACAGTAGAGGCCCCAAGACTGATCCCTGGGGTATGATACAAGTCTACTACTAGAGGTGGCTACCCCTATTTTGACTGAGTGGGTTCTATCAGTGAGCTAGTTAGCTAACCATCTGGTAACATATGGGTTGATGCCCAGCTGGGAGACTTTATCTATTATGCCTGAGTGGGGAATAGTGTTGAAGGCTTTCTCTAGATCAAGCTAGGTGGTGTGCACTGTCTTGCCCTCATCCATGGCTTTGGTGACTGTTTTGAAGAAGGCAACCAAGTTTAACAGGCATGATCTCCCTTTGACAAAACCAAACTGTATGGAATCAAGTGTTTGGAGGTTGCCCAATGTCCTTGTTTATAATAATGTGTTCCATGGCCTTGCAGATCAGGCTAGTTAGGCTGATTGGCCTATAATTGCCTGGGTCAGTGGATGCTCCACCTTTGTGCAGAGGGATGACAGTGGCTGTCCTCCATTCAGCTGGGACAAAGCCAGTGCACAGGGTTTGGTTGAATTGGGTGTCTAGGGGTGCTGAGAGCTCTTTCCTGAGTTCATGTAGGACACAGCCAGGGATGTTGTTGGGTCTCATGGAGGCTGTATTTTTTGCCTTTGAGAGGGCGTTAATAACCTGCTCCCTGGTGATGAGGGGAGGGGGCAGCTGCTGGGGATGTCCTGGTTTACTGATGTGGGGGACAGGGGGGCAATGTTTTCACTGAACTTGTCTGCCAACAGGTTGGCTATATCTATGGCATTTGTGTATGTGGTATTCTTGACAACCAATTCAAAGCAGATTTGGGCGTTACCTTTGAGATTGTGGATGTATGTGTAGAAGGCCTTGTGATTGTCCTTAGTGGATGTGGTCAATTTGGACTTGAAGTTACCCTTAGAGGATTTCACCACTGACCTTATTTGCTTATTCAGACAAAGGAGAGATTGCTTCCAACTTGGCACCTGCTCCTTCTTGGTCCTGGGCAGCAGTTTTTTCCTTTTATTATAGAGTCTGTTTATTGCTGCTGTCCACCAGACAGGTTTACTCTTCCTTGAGGAAGATGATTTTGTCCTGTCAAGTACGGATGAGTCCATGTAGCTATATAGGTGCTCATATAGTTTTTTGGTGTATGCTTGGACATTAGTGGTTGATTCAACTGAAGGGATGGTAGCTGTGAAGTTGCTTATACCTGGTCTCAGGAGGTTGTAGTCAGCCTTGGAAAATGTTTTTTGTTTGACCCTGACAAGGTGGGGGTCAGGGGAGATGGTGACTTTGAAAGCGATTGCTTTATGGTTGGATCTTACCAAGAAGGATGACAGTGTAGGGGTGTTACAGTGGTTACTCATGTTGGTTAGTACCATGTCCAGGATATTTTCACCTCTTGTGGGAGTGTCGACCAGCTGATCCAATGCACTGGCATAGACAAAGTCGAGAAATCTCTCGATGTTCATGTTTGAGCTAGAATAGGTCTTCCACTCTATAGTTGGGTAGTTAAAGTCACCCAGGATCAGGGTAGAGGGTTGAATCTTGATGGATTCAAGTAAGTCCAGATAGGTGGAGTGTGTCTCCTGAGTCAAGGTTGGGGGTCTGTAGCTAGCTATGATTTGAATAAGTGCTTTGTCAATAGTTAACTGCACCTGGAGTGTCTGCTGTGCATCATACTGTTTGACCAGCCTGGAGGTGTGTATGTCTTTGATAAATATTGAAAATCCACCTCCTTTGGCTTTGTAGCCCTCTGTTTGGGTTCTGAAAGTATAGTAGGACAAGTAACCTGGTAAGGCTGGGATGCTCTCCACAGCTTTGAACCAGGTTTCAGTGATTGCACAAATGTCAGCATCTTCCAGGGTGAGGAATGCTTGCAATGAGTGCAGTTTCATGTTAAGACTCCTAGTGTTTAGTAGCATGAGCTTTAAATTTTGTTTGGAAGAATTTTTCAAGTTGCTAACTTTGTCCTCATGACTTTGCCTAAAAAAGGCACTATGGGGGAGGCAAGAGCCTTTGCCAGAAGCCTGAAGCCCAGGGGAGACAGATGAAATCCATCTCTGGCAAAGCATCGTGGTCTGTCAATCATGTCCTCTCAGACTGTCAGGTACTGGATCCCGTTGGAATGACAGCAGAAATTAAGCCAATTGTTAAATCAATCATTTTCTGTTTGTACTGAGGCATCATTCTGGGTGATGGTAGGATGCTGCTTAAGACTAGGGACATACCTACCTGGGACACATATTCAGCGAGCTCAATCATGTCTCTTCATATAGTCCAAAGAGGTATGTCTCAAGTCATTCATGCCAACATGGACTATGACAGAGTCATAACAGTACCTGTTGTTGAGAGACTTGAGTGCGTGAATGATACAGTGGATTCTAGCACCTGACAAGCAACTTACTGTGACTTTCCCTTTGTCTCGTTTATGCAGAGACTGATTGTGGTGCATACTTATGGTTAAGATGTGGTTTTGTGTTTTATTGGTAGTACTTGTTTGTGTTAGTAATGTTCTGATGATGTCTGACAAACTAGATGAAAGCGCTTAACCTGGTGGAAATATTAAAGTTTTGTGGAGCTGCTTTGACCTACTGGCTTTGGTTTTTGTTCTAAGTACACAATGTTTATTTACTTTGTCAAAAACTACATCTTTCAAAACAGTCACTGTTGCTTTGATAGTATCAATCTCTATTCCATTCTTTTTGATTAATAAATTCATTATTTCAAAACCATGACGTTCATATAGAATCACAAAGTCTTTAAGGACAGATGAATGAATATCAATACTTTTGGGAAACGTATTATAATGTAGGCCCTGTGGTACAATCTTACATTTCAAACATTCTGACAAGTATTCATTATACAATTGTAAGCTCCTGAAGTTTTCACTTAATTTAGGTCATTATATTTCATGTTATCTGATTTTTAATCTATTTTTAATATATTGCATAGTTTCCATTGTAGGCTATTATGGTTTGTTGTGTTATTTTTCTTTCCTAGAATATTTGTTTTGCGTGACTGTTATAATTAACATGAGTATATATGGAGTTTTTTGAGGTAATGCATTTTAATGTTCTGATGAAGTCCATTTGCTGATAATTGTGGGACGAAAGCATTGCCATCCTGTTACAGCAACAACTCATATTCAGATGTGTGTAATACAGGGTTTGCCCACAACTGATTTTGATCCTTTGGGGTTCACTTTTGTAATCAAACCACAGCAGCCAAGGGTAAACCTTGAATTATCTATACCTGAATGTGAGTTATGAATAAAATAAATTATTTTTAAAAGATCATTATCATGGCATATGGCTATGCTCCTTGGGCATGAAAAATAAATCCTTGACAGCAGAAAGGTGAATGGTAACTAGAAAACCACCTTGGTAATTCCCTTTTTCAAGATGGGAAATGAGACCCTTTTGCAGTGTCAGGCAGCATCACTGAAAAGATCCAGAGAAGTTAGGCTTTGGTGTTCTCTAAAGGATGATAATCTTCGTGATGTGAACTATCACCAGCTTCAGTTAGAAGAAACTGCCAGACAGCCCCCCCTACAGTTCATCAGTTGGAACAGGACAATGGGTGGCAGTGGATCAGTCTACTGCATGTTAGCAAGACCCTTCACTTATTCATCGACTGCAGGCTCCTATTTGGTTGATTTAGCTGAAAGAAAAAGACTCTGGCACTAGACGGTTACATGGCTGGAAGAAAGATAAAAAGTGTAATGGTCAGAGGAAGATTATCTGGACCCAGATCAGTGAACAGCGATACATCACAGGAATTTGTCTTTGGGACAGTGTTTTTGAAAAGTCATGTGGATAACTAACAAACAAACTGAACCGTTCAGTCATTGCCAAGAAATCAGGGCTGCAGTGAAGGGTAGGGAAACAGTTTCAAATAGACCTGGATACCCCATCTAAGAGGAGTGAGAAATGGCAGTTAAGCTTTGGTGTGCTTTACTTTGTCAACAATGACTCAGGTGACAAGCATGGACTTGCATTGGTCACACTCAGTGACCTAGCATATGCAAAAGACCTGAGAGTCCTGACAGGCATATTCCAGATGACTGAAAAATAAGCATTCTAGTGCCAGTGTATAAGAACAAAGGGGACATTTACAACCGAGGGCAGTGTATCAAAGTTCTTTTGTAGATGACTGATAAATGAATATGCAGTGTAGTAGAAGGTAAGATGGGAGATGAGCAGTTCATGTTAAGTTCAGTCTACAGTACAACTGTCCCAATATTTGCAGTCAGATAGTCAATGGAGAAGAAGCTGGAGATGAGCTATGCATGCCTTAAGAAAGTTGATTTGGGCAGTCCTGACATAATTTGAATTGCCAGAAACCCTGGTAGAATTGGTGCAGGCTGTATACAAGGACCCAGTGATACAAGTACAAATACATGGGTTCCCAGTGTGACTGGGTGCACATCAGGGTTCAGTTCTAAGCCCACTGATGTTCCTACTAGTGATGGACTATATAAGCAAAGAGATCGAAGGAAACAGATCACCAAAGCTGCTGTATGAAGACGATGTGGCATTACAGGCAGACACTGAGCAAGAACTTCAGCAAAGGATAGGGTAATAGAATGCAAAACTGAAGGCACATGCAATGAAATTGGGTACAGATAACAAAGTTATAGTGGCAGCAAATGGGGGAAAGGATAAGAAAATGCAAACTGAAATAAAATAGAAAATAATGGAACAAGTTAACAGCTTCAAGTATCTCAGAGGTGTTGTTGAGGAGAACAGACGTCTGAATATGGAGATCAACAGCCAACTGGCAAATAATGTCAGGGGTACTGTGCGACAGACAAATATCAAAGAAGATGACAAGAAAGGTGTACAAACCAGTGATGTGACCAGCACTACTGCATGGCATGGAAACCAGGGCACTGAAGGTATAGCAGTTGAGGAGGCTAGAGATGATGGAGAGGAAGTGCTTGAGATGGGTGGTATGAAGAATGCCCTGGGGCAGATAAAGAAATGATGAGAGTAGAAGCCAGAGTAACTACAGTTACACAGAAGGTCAAAGAGAACAGCTTGCAGTGGGTCAGGCATATATGCAGGATAGTAGAAGAGGATTTGGGATAGACAGGAAGAAGACAGGAGGAAATAAGGATATCCAGTAAAGAGACGGATGGATTGTGTAAGAGAAGATGTGCGACTGTCAGGCATGAGTGTCAAAGAAGGTAGGACTGTGGCATTGAATTGAGAGAGGTGGTGACAGTTGATGCAAATATCCTGCCCCAAGTAGAAAAACTGGGGAACAGGGGGCTGTTGTGATAATGAGGTTGTTCAATAACTTCATTTTTGGGTAGCTGAATTCAATGAATTGCAAAACATCTGCTTGTTTGCCCCCCATACTGGCCAGTTTTCTGCAGCAGTGCTGTTCTAGCACTATCAGTGCATATAGCTATGAGGGGGACCTGTATTTGTTCCTTTGTTCCATTGGTATATGCTAGATAACAGCATTCTATACCGAGAACACACCAAAATATAAGAAAAATCAGATACATTCTATTAAACTAAAGAAACAGAAATATATGATTTACCTCACATTTTTCCAATGTTCCTTGAAAATATTCTATTTGATTTTTTTTTTTTTAATAGTAAAAAAATGCAACAGCGGGTCTGCTATCTCCATTGCTTCTGTTGTATTGATATACTGTATAAGCATGGAAATGCAAGTCCCATACACATGCGCAATATGTCAGCAAAAAGAAGACAATGCAGGAGGAGACTAGAGCACTGTTATACAAACACATTATTTAGGAAATGCAAGCAATTTCTTTCTCAGACAATATTAGGATATACCCATGATTGGCTTTATTTAATCACTTGGGCTTCACCACTGTGATCAAACCACACTTCTAAAGAAACTGCATGTAAGAGCTAACTGCAAAATTTCTTTACAAATTTCTTTCTATCCTTTTATCTAAAATGCCTGCCAAATGTAAATACATATGCTCACTGCTTTTGTTAATATTGTAAATATTGTACCACATACTTAAATGACTGCTACACTTTTTAGCTGTATAGTTTGTTCATGTTAAATGAGATGTGATAACTGCATACACAGATTTTTCATACTGTCACATTGTCGTTGTTACTGATCTTGATGTAATGCAGCATTTTAACTATTTTCCCCACAGACCTCTCATGAAAATGAAATCTTCCCAGCCAGATTTTCCTAGTTACTCAGCAAAATTAACCAATAAATAAATATCCTGGTAAACATTATTTTCAATGCTGCAAGCACAGAGGGGACTTTATACAAAAATAAATAAATAAATTTACTTTGGTAGTTTAAATTCTTCTCTCTGTTTTAAGGATGCATTCACAAACAGACAACTAGGGACAGAAAACACTTGGCTGCCATATGTTTGGTTCAGAAAAATAGGCAGGTACAAGCTAGAATAGTACAACTTTATGCAGTGAGCTAGAGGATATTAACATAAAGAGGAAGAATCCGTATTTTACAAAATGTAAACTTCGCGCAAAGAAAAGGAAATACTTAAAAAGAGCTCAATTAGCAACACTGTTTAAACGTTTAGATACATTAGTTAAGAGTGCTTACATGTTGAAGACTACATTCCTTTCTGATCACTGCAGAGCCATAGAGAGCAAAGAAAGGAGGTATAGACATAAACAAACTGTGAACATAAAATATGTCAATGGCAGGGAAGTTGTTACTCTTTAAGGTTTTTGAAGCTCAGCACCTGCACCATATATAACAGAATTTTACTGATGTTTTGTAGTAATCTGCATGCAAATTGAGTTGCAGCAAATTTAGAGAGGCAGAGAGTGAGAGAGGAAGAGAGGGGAATGTGAGATGATAAAATATGTTGGCAAATTAGATGACTCTATGAAGGGAATCAAATAAGAAAGTGCATGATACAGGTAGTGATAAAAACTGTGCAAGCTCTCAGATTTTGATATAAAATACATTTTATCTAAGGCATTATTTGTTTTAAAAATGCAAACAGAAATTTCACGTTTGTATGCATTTGAGATAACATTTTTTATTACAACTTAAGAAGTCAGTGACACATATATAAATGAAAAGTCTGTAGCTGCATTCATAATTTTAAATGTATCACTAGATTAATCCAAGAAAGTAATTGTTTTGCATTTGGGTACTTCATTTTTCATGTTAAAATAAAGGTTTGAGGTTCTTATTTGCAGCCTAGAGATTCTGTCATTGACTGTACCCCAGAACATATGGATTTGCCTAGTGGCCTGCATATTGGTGGAGAGACTAGAGTTAGAAACTGATGTTGCCTTGCACATGCAGGGTATGGTCATTTTTGGATTGCCACTGGGGGCAAAGTCCAGAAAGGCATCTTCTGTAATAGGGCCTTTGGGAAAGCTGATCCCAACAGTCAATTTATAAAACTAGCTGAGGGGAAGCACATACCATCCCCAATTTGGCAGCATGGGCATTGCCACATCACTGTGTAGCCTACAGGGAGTTAGGAGCATCAAAAAATCTGACCATCACTGGCCAGTGACTGAGATGCCCAGTCTACCCTCACTCTCCCACCACCCTAGGATACTGGGGGTTATGGGAATAACTGTACCAACAAGGGCTAGAACTAATAAAGTACCAGGATTGCATTTTTGTAAGCAACATTTTCCCGTTGGTCCATAAAGATAAAAATTAAACACCAGAATGAGGGAAAAAAAAGTCTGAACAGGACATTATTCTTCTATTATACATGTCACTGGTGAAGGTTTGTCTGGAATATGACAGTGATCATTTCTGAAGAGCATATTGGAAAACATAAGTCAAAGTGGCTCACAGTCTTCAACTGATGGTATCGATATGTTAAACGAAATGGAAATTATAGCATCCAAGAAAGGCTGTGCAGCTCATACAGTAAAACACTGCCTGTTTGCTATGTTCAATGTGATAGGCAGCACAGTGCTTATATAGTTAGCATTCTTGGGGGTACCTTCTGTCTGGGCTCTGTACGTCCTCCCTCTTTTAATCATAGTTTTTACCAGGTGTTCCCATTTCCTCTTACATCCTAACAAGGTTCTATAGGTGAATTGCTGATTATCCAAATTGCCCATAGATGTGTGTATTGTAATTATATGTGTGATTGCATATCTTATAATATAAGTTACTATCTTATTCAGCATATATGTATCTAGACCATTTGGAGCCTTGGTTGAAACCTTGATTTACTGCCACCCCCAAACAGGAAGATAAAAAAAAAGTATGTTCTATGTTCTGGCATACTTTTCCCCTCCTAAGAAAGGGTGCCAGGTTTGATCTGGCATACTTTCCCCTCCTAAGAAAGGGCACCAGGTTTAACTTTCTCCTTCTAAGAAAGGGCACCAGGTTCTAACACCCTCAATCTATGCTACTCATTATCACATTTATGTAAGGAATGAGGGAAAAAACTCAAATGTATCTTGCCAATTGCACCCCCTAACACTTTTCACCCCACCCTGGTTGCACTTCTGCCATTCAAGATTATTTTATCTTCCTTGTCTTCACAGAGTGCACAGATAGGCTCTGTCTTCCTCTTTTTTGAGCTGGATTAAGTGAATGATCAGAAAATGAATGCATGCATTTTTCATAGCAAATTTGTTTTCTTGTTTGCATGTCAGCATAATTTATATTACAGCAGATTTTAATTAGACACAATAAAGTACATAGAATAGAAACACTTTTATATCTACAAATTATTGAAAACTGCTTTGGAAACGTTGTAGTTCTGAATTAAAATTACTTTATATTTCACAGCATGCCTCTTACTGTAAACGCTAGCAACATATCCTTTATGCTAAGTTAACTGCATTTGTTACTTTAGAAAGGATGTGTAGTGTTTCTACCCATAATATTAAGTTTAACATTTTTTTGGGGGGGGCAACTGCACTTTATAAAGTAATTTTCAATTAACAATAATATATGTTATGCTCAGTTAACCACAGCTGTTACTTTGTAACTAAAATTATTTTATGAGGGATAGAACAAAAATATGAGGCAAATATTTAGACATTCTGCAAAAATATGGGCAGTTTAGAGGTATGCCCGCAGCTAAAAATTATGTTTTTAACCCTTCATTTATTCCCAGTCAGACAGCTGAGGTTAAAGCAGTCAGTAAACTGAATGTAAAAGGTGGCATATCTGTTTGTGGGAAGTATAATAAGCTGCACTGTTTGTATCTTAGAGCATGTGGCTGAAATATGTCATTCCCTTTTCTTAGTTATTCATGTGTTCACAATCAGACATCTGAAAAGTGCACCATCAACTCATTGGCTGTAATTAGTGTATATTTGTGTGTGTGTTGGGGGCTATAATGTATTAGGGTGGCTACTGTTTGGTACTTAATGATGCACTTGAACACACAAAGATATATATATATATATATATATATATATATATATATATATATATATATATATATATTTTTTTTTTTTTGTGTGTATGTGTGTGTGTGTGTGTGTGTGTGTGTGTGTGTGTGTGTGTGTGTGTTGTGATCACCTGGATGTAGGTGTTTGCTTTCCTCTTATTTTTTTGTTGGGACCTGCCTTAGCAGAAGTGGCATGCCTACTTCTACAAGTCTGCTGAGTTACTGTTGGTTAATCAGCACTTAAGCACTTTTCATGCATGAATGTATTATGCAGAACTTTAGTACTTTCACTGTAATATTTGGTACATTTACAACTATCAGATGTACAGGGCTTGAGTTACTTTAGAATGTTTGTAAAAGGTTTTGAAAAATATGAAATATTTTACGTTTACTTTAATAAAGCAAAACATGGAGTGTGATACTGTAAGGTTATGGAGCCTAGGCAAGCAGTGTGTGTTAGGAAAAAAATGACACTATACAATTCTAGTTAAAAAATTTTGAGCCAGAAGAGCAGGCACACTTGGGCAACTCTGCAGTCTGCAGCTACCTCCCCACCCATACAGTCTAAGAAGGAATCAGTACTGCAAAGCTAAAACAAGGATATATCTTTTGAGCTTGAACAGCAGGGTCAGTAAACCCAGGCATTTTAAATGTATGTGTTATGATAGAGCAGCTTTAATATTAGTAGTTCTCAGCGTGCTAATAATACAGACTCTTTGAGCCTTGTGTCCTCTCCCCCCTCCAGCTTGTGCAGTAATCCTAGCTGTCCACTAGACAGTTTATACTTAATTCAGATCCTTCCTATTCTCTGTGATTAACAATAACCCTCGAGCAGCCCTTTCAGTGCTGTTTGCCTTAATTTTGTATCACTTGAGCCCCACCTGTTTATTTGCATCTCTGTAGATTCCCCTTCATTGCTAATGTATCTCCCTACTCTAATTTGTGCACAAACTGGCTACTAATAAGCAAGTCAATGTGAAGACACTCTCCCAACTATAATAAACTTTGCTGTCTCATCTCTCCTCACTTTACAGGTAGAGGTTGCATTATTACTCAGCCCCTCTGAGGTCTTCACTGATAGTTTTCTGCTGCTTGCCTTTCTGGTTTTGACTGGTTTCTGCCCACTCCATTCACCCTGCGGGCTCACTCCACTACCATCCCCGCTCCAATTCCCTCCCATCTCCAGTGGTCCTACCTTTATACTGCCCTAACTCATCATCTCACACCCATTTTCATCCAATCAACCCACTTCCTCCCCAGCATTCTAACCCTGTCAAATTTCCTAACCTCTCCTTTACTCAGACACACTGTACTCCCCACCTCCAGTAATCACTAACAAGTATCCCTCCCCCACCCACTTACATCCTGCTCTCCAACTAATCTCCCCAAATCTCTATCATTATTCTCACTGCCCACACTCCTACCTCAACCCACTAATCTCTACCACCCCATCTCACATTTACTTCTACACATCTCTCATTCTACATCATGCTCCATCTCCCCACCTGTTTTCCTCACTTTAGCCTTCCTCATATCCATCCTTTTCCCCTTCCTATACCTTACTATCCTCCCTGGCTCCTCACACTCTTTACCACTACATATACCTTCTTCCTCTCAATTGTCCCTCACTCCTTCTCCTCCATATCCCATGAGCTATACCCTCTAAATACAACTCTCTTCTATAAATGTAAGCTCCCTACAGTACCTCTCTCTGCTAACCCACATCACTTCACTGACAATAATAGACCTTTCCTCAATTACACTCCTAACTTGCCCACCCCATTGATCCTGATCACCCATCTTTTACATCTAGTCTCTCTCTATATTTTTGGTGACATCCATCCCAATCATGGTCCCACTGTCTCCACCAACATCTGCTCCTCTACATTACCACAATCATCCTCCCCAAAACCATCCACCTAGCTACAATCAATACCCAAATTATTTGCAATAAAACACCCAGCTTATATGCCTGTCTGTCACATTACCATCCCGACATATTAACTGTCTCAGGAACCTGGCTCAAACCTCATATCAAAGATACTGAAATTCTCCCCCTGACTACCAAATCATACAGAATGACAGACCTAATAAGAAAGGAGGAGGGGAAGCCATAATTTACTCCTCTTGTCTAACAGTCATTCCATACACTAACCCCATTCCTAAATTCTCTCCTGCTGAACTATCCATAGCCTTCCTAAAAATCAACAAACACAAATCTTTATGTATAGCTGCCATCTATACTCCCCTCGGTGATAACATCCCCATCCTTGAATACATTCTCTCACGGTTCTCTTCCAACATCATAAAGGAAACTTTCATCCTTAGCGATGTAAACATCAACTGGGCCACCATTTTCTCACAATCTCTGAGCCAAACAATTAATCTCTTTAACTTTCCAAGCTAATAAACTACCCTACCAGACCCAGTAAAGAAAATTCCTTTGGCACTACACTGGAATGGATCTTAGCAACTCATCCCAACCTAATCTCACACAGCGGAATTATACCTGATCTCCTTAGTGACCACCTACCAACCTATGCCCTCTAGTGTGCCTCCTCTGTCCAAATACCGCATCAATACATTCAAACTCATAATTTCACCAACTGCAATCCACAGCCATTTTCCAACTGTCTGAAAAAATGAATTGGGCCCCTTAAACACTCTGCCTCTGGACAGTGCAACTAATTACTTCAACAAAACCTTCCTAGACTTACTAAACATTGTCGCTCATAGAACAAAAAGAATAAAAGCCCAAACCATTCCTTGGCTATCTAAAGAACCAGAAAACTAATGCACTTCAGAGACAAATGTTGGAAGCAATACCAAAAAACGAAGTTAACAAACTCTCTAATCAAATTCAAACAACTCCACAACTCAGTGAAAAAACTAATAACTAAAGAGTGTAAGACTTATTACTCCAAATTCCAATCAGAGCATAATTCTAACCCCAAAAGTTCTGGAATTGCATTTCCTCCCTTCTAAACCTTGGTAGAAAAGACAATCCATGCCCTAACCCAAACTCCCCAGACCATGAAATTGCATCTAATTTCAACACCTTTTTTGTTGACTGCATAGCCAAACTTTCCCATCGTCTCTCCCTCTCATAGGTTGGTACTAGGCTATTGGCCCAGGGCCTGTACAAGCCTAGCCATAACACTTCCCTGACTATTTCTTCCCAGAATATTTACTTCTCTGGTCCCCTGTCTAGCAGGGTGATTGACATGATCCCCGGGGTGAATTTCCTATCTCCCATCCAATCGTCAAGGTTCCTTTTGAAGAGGGCCAAAGAGGTGCTCAGCTTGACATGTATGGGCAGTCTATTCCAGAGAATGGAGAGTCCCTGGGTCAGGAACCCAGCCCATAGTCTCCATCTACTGCTTTTCCCTCTAACACTCCACCTTTCAGTCTTAAACGTATCCCCACCAGCAGCATAAAAAAACTTCTCCTTAAACTAAAGCCTTGCTCCTGTGCTCCTGATAATCTGCCTCCATCCTTCCTTAAGATAGCTGCAGACAGCATTGCCCTCCCCATTTCCATCCTTATCAACAGGTCCATCCAACAAGTCTATGTCCCCTCACTCTGGAAGAAAGCTTTTGTCATCCCACTCCAGAAAGGTGGCAATAACACAGACACTACTAACTTCTGTCCTATATCTATTCTTTCACCTCTTTCTAAAATCCTCGAAAAATGCATTCATCACGAACTCTTGCCATACCTAACACACAATCATCATCTTACCTCAACACAACATGGTTTCAGGCCTGGCCACAGCACTACCACTGCTCTTCTGTCCTTCCTTGACACCATTAATTCTACTCGTGACTTTGGGAAAATCATATCCACCCATTATTTAGATCTGTCCAAAGCCTTTGACACTGTCTTACATCCTCTATTCATATCTCAACTTTCCTCCCTCAGTGTCTCTCCTTCCTTCATTGCCTGGTTTACAAGCTCTCTCCAATAAACAATAAGCTGTTAAATGGAAAATTCCACTTCATCCTTTCTCAACAATCCCTCCAGGGTCCCCCAAGGCTCTATTCTTGGCCCCTTACTTTTCAATATTTTCATTAATAACTTTCACAAATCCATAGATAATGCTATACTGATCCAGTATGCTGATGATTCCACAATCATCTGTACAGAAAACTCTCCCTCCAAACTCCTTCAAAAAACACAAACAGCCTTCTCCAATACCAAAACCTGGATGCTAAACAAGAACCTTGCTCTCACTAACAAAACAAAAATCAGGATATTCTCTCTGAGAAATTTTACCATAGACAAAAGCTCCTTTAAAATAAAAAGCCACAATAACACACTAATTGATGTTGTACCCCACAAAAAACTACTCGGAGTCACCATTGATGAACATTTAAAATTCGATATCCACATCCAAAATAATATAAAAAAAAAAACAAAAAATATGTCTGCTGTATAGACAAAATCGCTATCTAACCACTTCTACCAGATGTACTCTAGCTTCTTCCTACCTGCTCCCCCTCTCCTATGTATGGTGCCCTTCTACTTACTCATCTCCAACTTATCAAACAATATGCTTGTCTGAGGAAGCATTTGTTAATCTAACATGAAAGCACTTACCTGTGTAGTGTAGTGTTGTTGAATAAACAGTTTTTTATGTTTGGTTTGCCTTCAGTTGCCATGCAGGTCACAGTAAGTTAGATTGTTTGATTCATTTGCTTCTTTACCTGCGACTATACCTGACAGGTCATATATATTTTTTATCTCTTCTCCAACTTAGCCTAACAAACAAACTGGAAGCCTGCTATAACAAAGTCTGTAAATTTGTTACAGAGTCCAAATTGTCCAGCCGTCACTGCCATTCTCTCCACTCCCTAAACCGGCTTGAGCTTCCTAATTACCTGAAATTCATACAACTCACCACTGCTCACAAACTCATATTCCATCCCTCCATCTTCCCCTCTCTTTCATCTATCCCTTACCTCCTCAGTCATGCTCTTACATCTGAAAACCAAAACTTCCTTAAAATCTATAAACCCCTTTGCCCTACTGGCCAATTACTTCTATCACACTCCTTAGCTAAACTATGGAATTCTCTGCCCCCCCCCACCTCTGCTGTACTCACAACTCTAATTTTAAATCTCTCCTCCATTCTTATCTTACCTCTAACTGGAACTGTTCCTGCTCCCTTCCAACCCAAATTACTCTGTCATCTCTTTCAAACCTCCCTTCACTAACATTATTGTTATAACAAACATTAAACTTGTATAAATACTTTATGACTTGTACTTTTAATTATATTATCTGTATTACTTTTGACTTTGGTGGGGATTTAATAAACTCAGTGTAGGAATAGTGTAAATCCTACATGGAGGGTACTGTGGCCATGTCTGTGGCTCCCCCTCAGCAGCACGCCTTGCATATTAATGAAGGCACACTACTAGGGAGAGCTGTGCAACACGGTTGCTGAATCAGTGTAGGGGGTGTGTTACAGTGTCTGGAGATGAGTAACACACCCCCTGCATTGTCAAAGTGTCGGATGGCACAGAAATATAAAAGTTAACTATTTTATTTCCTTTTTTTTGTGTGTGTGTGTATTTGCACTCCGCGGCGCTTAACAATGGACACGTGCCAGACATCTAAAAATAGAAACCGGATACTTTTAATTTTAACTTCAAAGGTCATGTTTAAGCATAGCTGAGTGTGTTTGCATGGTGGGGTGCTCAGCAGTGCTTAAACATAGCTGAGAGCTATATAGAAATGTATAGCAGTAGTCATCATATCCACATACTGAATGGTTAGAGTCATGGCCCTGTGTGCAGTCATGCACAATTTGAATACACAGACAGGCGATTCAGCTTTTACATCTGATAGCAGCAAAGTTTTATAAATTAATTTTTATTTTATTGATGTATGTACTGACATATGTTAACCGGGTTAGTCCAGCTGGGCCAGAAGCCCATTATCAGTGGAGACCCGAGGAGAAAAGATCCAGTTACACACAAGTCTACAATGCCTAAAATACACACTCTAAGGTAAAGAAATTAACCTGTTTTAGCACGTCTTAGCAATGCGCAGCTCCACTTAGCTGGTTTGGGCACTGCTAAGCAAACCTAGTATAAGCAGTCCTCAACTCATCTAAGCTGGTTTGCACACCGCTAAGCATTGCTAAGTGTTGCCAGTTTAAGCACTGCTCAGCTTAGATCACTGAGTTTGTGTGGTGCTAAGCGAAGTGCTGCATTTTTAAAAATGGCCCAATGGTGGCAAAGGGTGGGAAAACAGCCTTATTTAAGTGCAACAGGTGAGAATACAGCCATTATCTGTTGGAGTTTAATCTTGGCAGAGACTATGGCAAGAGTTGGAGAGGGTGCCCGCTTCTGGGCACAGCAGTGGGGCATTTTGGAGTCCAGGTTCATGGACTCCTTGTGAAAGACAATGACATCCAGCTGCTACAGGGCCAGTACCAGAGGTCAGAATACAAATCTGAGGCCTGGGACTGGCTGGCACGCAACCTCACCAGTGCAACTGGTATCCCCCGCACAGGTGAGCAGGTGTGTCACCATTATGATGACCTGAAGCATAGGAAGGGGGATATCTTGGCTACATGGATCCAAGATGCTTGGGCTGACAATGCCCCACAAGTTTGTAAGTATTGTAAGCATTGTTTTACCAAATTCTAGTATGAATACATGATAGACAGGTACAGATAATGTTGCTTTTCTCTTCCCACAGCTGCAGATGAGAGAGCTCACAAGCTGGAAGCCCATGCAGGGCACCTGGCCAGGTTGCCCCATGAGTGTGGTGAGTACAGATATATCTTGCAATCTATAGTAATCTAAATAAAAAAAAGAGTACAGTAGTAACTGCCAGTAGGTATATTCTGTTTTAAGTTTACTGCAATGAATGTGGTCATAGACCTGGGTAATTGAGTAATGCCAGGTACAGTTCAATATAGATGAAAGCATGAAACCTGATAATGTTAAGGAAGGAAAGTTACAACTGTATTAATAATGTTAAGGTAATAAAGTACAACTGCATTCAGAATTGTTAAGGAAATAAAGTTACTATTGCATAAATTGTGGAATAACAACTGTCTTGCAAAACATGCATTATGTGAAGTGCTCATCAATAAAGACTGTTAGATGTATACCAATCACTGTTTCATGTCACCCCTAATAAAGCTGTGTTGTGCAAAATGTGTGTACTTTGGGCTGTTGGTCAAAAAATCAAGTATTACAAGTGCTGTGAAGTAAATACAGGAATAATAACATGAAGTGACTGAAGGTTCACTGATAAAGAACTGTTGTGCTAAAGTGTAGCTGTGGAGCTGCACTACAAGATATAGCATTATGATATTTGTTCTGCACTAAGATCTGAACCTAGAATAGTAATGGCTAAGGTATAATAGTGTGTTTATCTCAGGATTGTCTTGTGTTAACCATTGCATTTCAGCTTTATTCATTCCTGAACGTGGTTACACTGCTGCAGGCAAGTATAAAACTGTAATAAAAGTAGACTGCAAATATACCCTCTGCAACTGTATATGGGTCAGGTAGGCAACCCAGAACTCTGATATGGTCTGTACACATCACACATATTCCCATCTGCTAGGGGTTAATTGTGTATACCTGCATTCCAAGCACTGATACACAGTTCACCTACTATCTCTGTCATGCATGAATCTCATGCATGTGTGTTCAAGTGTCACTGCAGTCTTGTATGACACTCTACCTCTATTACCAGGTCACAGTTTGTTACCAGGTGAGCTCTAGGCATATATTAGTCAATCAATATTCAGCAGTGGCTCAGTAGCTCAGTGTGATAAATGCTAGGTATGATATACATTTTTGTCACATACAGACCAGGGTTCGAATACAGGGACAAGTACTACTAAATGTTAATAGAAACTGTTATGTATTGTTAACAGATGTTCTCCCCACAGGAATTACAGGTAAATAAATGGCTGTAGTAGCTTTTCAAATGGGTTACGAATTTGTGTGTCCAGAGGTACCAGATTGTTAACAGCATTGCTCAGCAAAGTGATAAGACTGCAGTAAATAAAAAGTCAACAAATACAATGCTAATACAAGTCATTAAAAACACATAAAACTGTTTAGTCTTGGTATGGCTATATGCCTGGTGTGTCTGTGAATGTCTGCTGATAGTCTAACCCCATGCCTGGCAAGGACAGCAAGGAAAAGAATAAACTCTCTGTACTGTGCACGATACATGCCTCTCAAGTGTCACGCTGACAAGGACTGTGATCACTGTTAACAAATCCCTGGGACACAGATTTATCAGCCACTTGATTTTTCTCAGTAGCACAGTCACAGTGCATCAGTCCGCAGTTCACCTGGGTAGTCACATATGTTCCCCTGACATGTAATAGTCCCCTGTAGTTCTGTACCTGTAGGTGTTGCAGCTTGGCCTATACTGTCTCATGAAGATAGCTTGAGAGGTATGTAGGTGCTACAGAACCTGTAAGGCATTTGTTTACATACATTAAGGGCAGACCTGTAGAGTACATGAGTTCTGTTGCATACAATATAGCCTGTACTGGTAGTAATGGCATGTATTTCTCTCTCCCCCCCACCCCTTATCTGCATCATAATTTATTATTCTTATACATTGGGTATGGGTTACTTTTAACATATGTTGTTCTCAAAATGTTATGTTGGGCCTTGTGTTTTATAATTATGTATTACAATGGTTGCATACAAAAATACCTTGTGGATTACCTATGTTGTTGGCCATATGCCGTAACTGTAGCTGGCATGCTGTTACAATATTGACTGTTATCCCAGTTCCTGTGTTCTATATGTTATGCAATGTCATTACTGGGTTATGTGATTTGTTCTGGCATGCTATTAAAATAACCACATATTCTCTTCATTACTAACCTATACACTTTGATAAACCTCAACACCAAAGCTCAACTGGGTAGGCCAGTTCCCAGTGATCTGCCTACCCTACCTCAGCTGGCCATGGCACCAGGTAGAGCTGACACTCCATTGATCCTGTACCGCCTACGGGTGGAACCACTTCAGGGGATGGGGCACTTCCCCCCAGGAGTGGGCGTGGACAGGGAGTGGTCACCCATCAACAGCTACCAGGGATGGTGCACAGGATTGTCTAGCATAGTTTGGACGATCATCTGTGCTGGACTGAGGGCAGACTGGCCAACCTGGAGGGACAGGCTAACCCTGACAACCAGCACCCAGCACAGCCATCTTCAGGGCCATGAAGGAGCAGTGGTGACTGCCCATGGGTGGGGAGCTCAGTCCCACTGCTGCTGTCTGGGGGCACTTGGTTGTCTGATTCCACAATGCCCTCCCTGTCCAAGGTGTTTACCCCCTCATGTGTCATACACCACCCCTGTCTGCTGTCTTGTCTGTTTGCAAATGCTACCTCTTCTACCCCACTTACCTTCCCACACGTACCTATATCCCTTCCCCAACATTCCACTTTCTCCTTAAAAAAAATTTGCTCCTGTCCCACAAAAAAAAAATCGCATCATACATAGCTCTCCATTTCTCCCACACCTACACACCCCACAATTAATCATTGCAGCAATTAATCAACAAAGTTATGTTGCCCACACCCCTCTCTCTGGGATGTGAGGCTCCAAATTCCAAATTGTCCACAACCTGCACAGCTGTTGCTGTACAAGAAATGGAGAACTATGGTCCTTTCCTACACGTCTTGCACACTCCTACCTGCCTTTCACATTGTTTTTCCTCCTGCTTGCCCCCATTTCACCACTTTCCTATCACCTCTTTTTCTTTTCTTATTTTGGAATTAGCACAGGTTTAAGCAGAGCTAAGGTGCATGGCACGTCATGCTGCATCCCAAAAACCTGCTTAAACCTACTTTAATCACCTTATGTGTTCCTGACACTGTCATGCACATTAACAAAATAATCACCTCTGCCAAGTCTCAAACCCAGGGCCCTGTCAACTGCAGCATAGTGCATTAGTCCACTAGGCCACTCAGCTCTAATAAATAGCAGATGTTTCCATAAACATATCCTGATTGCCAATGATGCACATCAGCAAAAATAATTACACCTGCCAAGGTTTGTACCTGGGACACTGTCAACTATAGCATAGTGCATTAGCCCACTATGTCACTCAGCTCTGATGAATATCAGGTGTTTCTATAAACATATCCTGATTGCCAGTGACACACTTACACATAATGGGATAAAAGACAATATACTTGTGACTTTGATGCAGACACCAAACTAGTACGCAGCCAAATACATGTTGATGGATGCACATAAGGCCTACGATATCAGGTAGAGTTGACAACTGCACAGACTGCTGCAGAATGTCCACATTTGTGCCATCTACGTTTGGCATGGTTGTCACAAAAATCTGTTCTGTGTGCTGAATTACTGGCAAGTCAGCGCAGATTGAGGTTACAAAATCATGACAGACAGTTCATTGTCACATGTCATAACCATCCGAACACACATGTTCATGCAAATATTTTGTAGCACACTGTATGCATGCATATATGTCTTGCAAATACACCTGCTATAATATTGCCTCAGTAGCTCTATCTCTTAAGTTCCTAGCATGCTTTACATTTTGACACCCATAGTCCTGACTTCCATTCCAGTCTGTTTCAAGTCAAGTACATGCTTGTCAATACAACAAACAAATAACTGAGCCCTGCAATTTCCAGCAGAACTGATTGCTGCTACTGCAGCTAGTGCTACCCATATTAGCATTTCAAAGGCCTGTAGGTTTTGACACACTTCACAAATATGTATAGGTGTCCTAAATGTCACCTACCACTCTCTGGATGGCACTATTACATAACATATGTACCAGAGGCACATGCCTCACCCTGGATCTGCTGTGACAACAGAGCTGACACTGCTCCCTCACTGACATATACAGCTTGCTGTCCTCCAATGTGTTCACAATCCCCAGTATGACTCCTGGGTAGAATGCAGCATCTAAAGCCTGCAGCATATGCATCAGTATGTTCAGTTACCTGCTACAGACCTACCATACCTCCCAAACACCTAGAACAGGGAATCCACACAACACTCATACATAAAGGGGTGGCAGGAATGGTCACGTGACAGAGACTTGTGTCACAGTCTTCTACTACAAACATACACAGCTGATAGACCAATGGCTACTGCAGCAGCATGCATATTCTGATGCAAATGATGTATGACACTCACATCTGTCTCCTTACTGACCTCAAACCACATTGTTAAACAGTAAACTGCCACATAAGCAGAAAGTCTGTTCACAATGGCCAAACATGGCATGCAAAACCGTGGACATACCACATAAATCCAAACAGTGGACAGTATTTCTACCTACCCTCTGTGATGCTGTAGTCCCCACACCTTGATAATGTTCTTATCACATGCCAGGAAAAGGGGCAAGGCCTACATGAAGGCCTGAAATATAGCACTGTGTTGCCATGCCATTGGCTAATGAGAATGGAACCCAGCTGTTCTGAATACAGTTAGCAAGTTTGAGCCACAAATTGGTATACAGGCAATCATCTGTTCATGAGCATTAACTACAAAAGGCAAACTGCTGCCTATGGTACACAGGTCTGTAATTTTGTTTATGAAGACAGACTGTGCTATCCTAGCATTATACTACAGGATGTCTACACATGCAGGAGTACAGCACTACACCAGGTATGTAATAGAATTCCCCATGTAATGGGATGCAAATGGGGGGATGCAGTCATGGAAAATAGGGATTACAACACTAAGTCTGTGGTACATATTGTGGAATAACATGTTGCTGTAATTCAGCTGTCCAGTACCTATAGGCCTCCCTTTTGGCTCTGTCTGCTGTGACACAGATCACAGCTCTGGCCTCTGAGTCCCCCCAGCAATGGTCAGCTCATGAACAAATGCTACTGGATTATGTATTAGACAATAGTGAAAGTACTGGCGGATACAGCTGATATATCACATGATGTACTGTCAGTCTGCTCCTCTCAGTCTGTGAATGTCACACAGGCATACTTCAAACATTGTCCAGGTGTCCCTGACTGTTCCTGATGTACTCTGGATAGGTCACGGTGTATTCCACACCTGTATCTCATAACCCGAGAGCTATGGCTAGCATACCTGTTGACCCCTTACAGCAGGACAGCAGGTTATAGCCAGTAGTAGTGGGTGGACACAGGCTCCGCCTCAGCAACAGAGTGTAGATATTGAGCATGCAATGTAGTATCAGATATTAACATACCACAACTGTTTTCTGAGGTGTCTGGTATGTGATAGGCAGATTCCCCACAATCTGGAAACAACCATTACGTATTGTCCAACTGTCCACATTTGTGTGGCAGAGGGTCCACATATATCAGACACATGTACACATTCTGCAAACATCTGTGTGCTGCAGATGTCAGACACCTACAAGGAGGATACTCTACAGCACATTTGCAGTGCTGTCTGTAATTGTGTCACACAGATGTTGTTGGACTGTCCCCATACACCTGTAGTACCACTCACCTATTTGTCGGATAGTGGCTGTATGACATGGTACTGGAACATCACCCATAGGGGACACACCACAGTAGATGGCAGTGATGGATGTGGAAACATAACAACACAGTCTGTCACAGCACACAGGGCCATAACTGGTATACCTAGGATCATATGAGGTTACTAGGCTATTGGCCCTGAGGCCGTCATAAGCCTAGCCCAGAGTTTAGCCCAAGTGTATGCAATTCAGCACCTGATGCCCCAGTCCAACAGGGATACAGGTGGTATCCTATTAACCATCCAGTTATCCAGGTTTCATTTGAAAAGGTGTGAAGTGGTACTCTGCCTGATGTGGACAGGGTGTCCATTCCACAGGTGGATGAGTGTGTGGGACACACATCTGACCCACCAACAAGTCCTGTTGATGTCACACACTAGGTTGCAGGTGTGTGTGTGAGTTAATAGACTGGAGCTTGACTTGCAGTTGTGCAGCAGTCCCATCAAGGTGGAGTCCGTGACTGCCTTGTATGCCAGACAGAGGTCACCTCTGAGGTGCCTATATGAAACTGGGTAGA
The DNA here is from genome assembly GCF_019279795.1 of Protopterus annectens. NCBI lineage: Eukaryota > Metazoa > Chordata > Ceratodontiformes > Protopteridae > Protopterus > Protopterus annectens. The sequence continues at coordinate 62,605,018 of NC_056728.1, read as the reverse complement.
GGGATGGGCTTATAGCCTATCTGTGTATGGTAGATGAATCGAAGAAAATACTGGTTGATTCAAGACGCTCTCACAAGATGCTGGAATATTTTTCCTTTATTTACTGATAGATTTGGTGCGTCATATCACGCATTCTTTTCAGCAGTGAATATCATCTTTTCAGATGTAAACAAGTGGGTGTTTCCAAGCGTTGCTTTAACACCACCACTCAATTTAGCCAACATTGCAAGACAACTGTAACCTATAAAAAACAAAGACTGAAAACAGTATACACCAGGGCTGATGTCAAATGCTTAATACGCTTGGACTGGCTGCACATAATGTTGTTAGTATACAATAGTAGTAGTATTCTATATACTAACAATATTGTATTTGTGTGCAAAGTTAATACAAGCAAGATTATTACAAATCTTGTATTAACTTTGCACATTAATATTGAAAAAGCAACAAACACAGTTTACACCTTCACATCAGTGTTGTTACTTATACTGTGATGGATTCTAACTTCTAAATATTTTATTGTTATTATATAGAATCAAGCATGTTTTGTATTGACTAGCCCTGGTGGTTGTTTTAGTCTTTACATACTGTTTTTATAGGTTGCAGTTTACTATGCTTGTTTGAACTACTGAAAGAGCCCATTTAAATGTTCTAATTAGTGTTAATTGATTGATGTATTAAAGGCAGCCTTGGAAGGCTCCACTGTTTTGCATTCTGAAGAAGTTGAGTATTCACTCTGAAAAGTGCATGCTACTGAACGCACTTCAAGTCTATCAGTAAATAAAAGGAAAAATATTCCAGCATCTTGTGGAGAGCATCTTGAATCCAACCAGTGAGTTTTGGTTTCTTTTTCGCTCATCGGAGGTTTGTCTTTGTGTCGAATGGAACCAGGAAGCTCTCCAGTGAACATCGGTAACTCACAAGAGAATGAGGGGAACTCACTATGCTCATTGAGCTTTTAACCCAGAAAGTGGACCGGTTGTTGCAGCAGGTCAGCTGCTACAACCCGCCTTCCAAAGAATTACAAGAGAGAGAACAGGACCTGTGGAAGTATCATGGGTACGCAGAGAGTACAGAACAGTGGAGTTAGAGTAGTTCCTGTCAACCGGGAGGTAGTACCACTACAACAGGAAGTAACAACAGAAGTGAGCAGTGCCTGGATGAACAGCAACACGACCGTGTATTGGTGAAACAACAGGAATTGGACACCAAGGGTCCGGAGCCATTCAAGCCCATAGAAACATCGCGACTCCAGCTCTGGATGTATGGGTACACAGAGAATTGCTTAACAACGGAGGCTGCTACCTCACTTGGCAGACCGTGAGGAGGTAAGCCATGACTTAACAACTAGGCTGACTATTTTGACAACAAACTTTTAAAACGGAAGTTGCAACTGGAGGTTGCTTACTTCCGGAATGTATCAAACTGAAAATAGTGCCAAAGGGACTGCGACAATGGCAATTCCTGCAGGACTTGTGGAAGGTTCTTCCTTCCACAAGGCGTTGTTGTCACTGTTTGATAGACATGGGTTGGAACTGTTAGGGTTGCTTTGTGAACAATACCAACTTTTAATAGATGTTCTACTCAGAGAAATTGATGAACTGGACAATGGCATCAAAAATGACATTAATTATGGGAGATACCAGTTCAATACGAGGTGCTTCTTGAGCATGGATGAACATCTGTGTAGATCGAACCTAACTTAAAACAAAAAATCACTAGGGATCTTAAGGAGTATAGACAGGCTACAGCATATCCAATACCACCTGTGTATACGGACAGTAAGGCCTTAATCACGGGGACCCAGGGGCAAATGTAGATGTCGCTGGTGTTCTGAGGGAGAACAAAGGTATCAAAATGGGGACCAATGGGATGAAGACATGGAGCTCAACAGTCAAGATACTAGAGCTGAGACCAGGAGAAGTGAAAGGATAGCGAATCAAAATCAAAATAAAAATAATAATAAAAACAAAACAACAACATAGGTACTAATAACAACAATGGGGCCAATATGAACAGTAACAACCAGGGTGAAAATTTTCGACCAGGAGCCTCCCACACTCGGGCAGAACAACAACAAAAGGAGGGGCCAGGAGGAAGAGGTGGTAACTCCAACACAAAATGAGGACCCCCGAACTTTTGACCAGGGCTGTAGGATACTATTGAATAAGAGTGGTGACTTTAAGGTGTTCAATTACACCCACTACAACATTAGTAGTGAGACGGTCGATCTTTTATCCAGAGGACATACTTTTGTACCTTCCTGCCACTTTGACCTGGCTAGTACTTTAATAGACTTGAAACTGTTCACGAGGAAACTCAACTTGTTACACCTTATGGGCAACGATTTAAACAGGAAGTCTCAATTTTATGTATCCAGCGTCTTTAACCCTCCATTACACCCCACGCTGGTAATCTTTGAGAGAGCAATGGAACTAGATTTGAGGAACTTGAAGAGACAAAATCCAAAACATGGTCACATTAACCACAACATATCAACGGAAGAAAGAACTGAATTACAGTTCCTTAGAGGCCCCTGTCCGCTTAATGAAGCCGGACAAGGGGGGTGGCATTACCATCATGACTAGTGAAGACTACAGTGCAAGAATGTACCAAATTCTTAATGGTGAAGCCTATTCAAATCATCCATCAGTGAGATGAATACAGCACATAACAGAATTAAAAGCTTCATAGAAGAGTTATACATTGAAGCACGTATTGATAGAGAAACATACAGTTACATGCAACAAATTACACCTAGAACACCTTTATTGTTTGGAATCCCCAAAATCCATAAGAACATTAACGATCCACCAATGAGACCCTTGGTGGACGGAGAAACAGTATCACATATACCTGTGCCAAGGTTTTGGATAGTATTTTACAGAAATATGTGGTAATGGAAAAGCAAATCACTAAAGACTCCTGGTCTTTTTTAAGTTCTATTAATTCTTTGGGGTTCCACCCTAATTGCTTCTTTGTAACTATCGACGTGAAAGACCTTTACTCTTCTATCTCCCACAATATAGCAGTAGATTGGGTACCAGCTATGTTAAGGTCACTGGGAGCAACTAGTGAAGAAAGTCAATTGGTAGGAGAGTTAATTGATGTGGTCCTGTCATACAATTTTATCAAATTTGAGAAGGAATTATACCATCAAAAATTGGGATAGCCATGGGTTCCCATGTGGGGAGCATAGCTAATTTAGTCATGGCATCTTGGGAGAGATCCTATTTACTAAATGAAGGAGACCACAATTCAAAGCTCTTCTACACTCGATTTCTAGACGATATGTTTGTGATGTTTGATGGAACAAACACTGAGATCGAAGAGTTCATTAGGTACCTCAATAATTCTACGGACTTCCTTTCCTTCACATTTCACTTCAATAAGGATAGAATAGACTATTTAGATGTCGACCTTAGGAAAGATTATAATAAGAAAACCTGGGTATCTAAGATACATCGGAAGGCGACATACTCTAATTCCTTCCTCCATTTTTCTAGCTGCCACCCTAAACATCAAAAGAAATCTGTTGTAAAAGGTCAGTTAGCAAGGGCAGCTAGAATGATAACGTATGATGAGGAATTTGTTAGTGAATGTGAAACCTTATATCCGTTCTTTTAGGAGGGGTTACCTCATGACTTCCTCACTGAGATTTTCGAGGAAGTTAAAACAAAAAGAACCTTGAAGGTATATGTACCACTGTTAAATGAGAGGTGTTCGACCCAGAGTGTAACAGTGGTTAATGAAGGGAGACAGGAGCGAGGTGAACTACATGGCTAGTTTTACTTGCACATTCAACCTAGATTACAACGCTATCTTTAATATCATTCTAAAAAATTGGGACTTCCTGGCTAATGATGATGAATTGAGACACAAACTCCCAACTAAACCAAAGATAGTATACAAAGGCAGCAACTTGAAAGAACTCCTCGAGAGTAGTAAACAGGATTTTCAACTAGGAAAGGTATGACTAAATGTAATATGTGCAAGTACTGTAAGTTTATTGATGAAGGCTGTAATTTTGAAATAGGTGAGTGGAAGTTTAAAACAAACTATAAACTCAATTGCAACAGTAAACAGGTAGTGTACTTAGCCAGTGTTGTCACTGCCCAGTCTTCTATATAGGGAAGACGGACAGAAGGTTAAACGAGAGGATCTACTGAACACCTATACAGCATTAGGTGTAATAAACTGTCCAACGCTTTGGCAAGGCACGTTAACGAACATCCAGGACACGAGTTTAAATTTAGGGCCATTGACCAACAGGTCAGTGATGGAAGGGTGGTCATGACTCACTTAAACTCGAAGGAAAGAGCTCCTTTGGCAATTGAGGGTTAATTCTAATCAGAGACCTGGCATAAATGAAATGTGCTCAATTCAGTGTATACTAAGGTTAAAGAACTTAGAGAGGTAGTAAACTCACCCCCACCCTTGTCAAGCCTATTAATAGGTGGATGCTTTATATACATTTAGGCACTTACAAGACTAAATATCAGCACATATTACAACTTGTACACTTTGTACTGGATGCATAATTACGTGCAAACTAAGTAGGAAGTAGACCTATTTGCAGCAAGATACATTAATTCTTCTTTTTAAGTTTATCTTTATTTTCATTTTTAGTTGCATGGTACTTCCTATTATTATTATTGTGTGTTTTAACTTCTTAAAGTTGCTTCAAAAAAACCCTGCAATTTTAGAACTCTCTAAAGTTGCTTAACCTCCAAACAGTAGAGATTTGTTGAAAAGGGGATGGTTTTGTACATAGGGATGATTTGTATTAACTTTGCACATTAATATTGAAAAAGCAACAAACACAGTTTACACCTTCACATCAGTGTTGTTACTTATACTGTGATGGATTCTAACTTCTAAATATTTTATTGTTATTATATAGAATCAAGCATGTTTTGTATTGACTATCCCTGGTGGTTGTTTTAGTCTTTACATACTGTTTTTATAGGTTGCAGTTTACTATGCTTGTTTTAACTAGTGAAACAGCCCTTTTAAATGTTCTAATTAGTGTTAATTGATTGATGTATTAAAGGCAGCCTTTTGGAAGGCTCCACTGTTTTGCATTCTGAAGAAGTTGAGTATTCACTTGCTGAAAAGTGCATGATACTGAACGCACTTCAAGTCTATCAGTAAATAAAAGGAAAAATATTCCAGCATCTTGTGGAGAGCGTCTTGAATCCAACCAGTGAGTTTGTGTATGGTAGATGTTTGAGGCCCTGGTATTCCCTCGTGAGGAACCTCTGTGATCTCCCCAGCTGATGCATGTGCTTTGTGAGGTAAATGATGAAAGGGGCATTACACTTAATAATAGGCCTTATTAGGGGGGATTACAGGGATGTTATGAACCTCATGTCCCTGGATGACATACCCTTACGTATGAGGTGGGCCATGTAGAAGGCTGTCCTTACAATGGAAGCAACATGGTGGTCAAATATCATGTTGCCATCAACCTGTGTGCACAAATCACTCTTAACTGATTGCATGCTTAGGATGTTATTAGTACTGTAATAATATGTGCAGACGTCACTCCCCAAAGGGGATGATGCTGCATTTCGTGATATGCAACCTGAGGCCATATTGCTGGCACCAGTCATGTGTCTGCATGAGACCCTCTTGGTGGATGTCCACATCACTATGGAATGTGGTGACAGTACCAAGCATGCATTCTTCTGCATACATGGTCGGCCATAGCCCACTGTTTGTGCCCTGCACCTCAGAAGGGTAAATCACACATAACAGAGGCCCAAACACAGAACACTGGGTTATACCACTAGTTACAGCTTCCCGTATGTGGACTAGGTGGGTTCTGTCAGTCCGCTATTGTGCTGGTCATCTGGTAACATATGGACTGATGCCTAGTTGGAAGTGTATATATATTATGTGTAAGCGGGGAATACTGGCAAAGTCTTTGGCCAGGTCAAGGTAGCCAGTGTGCATTGTCTCCCCATCATCCATGGCTTTGGTGACTGTCATATAGAGGTCAGCCAAATGTAACAGACATGATCCCCCTTGACAAAGCCTAGCTCTGCGTGATCGATTGTGTGGAGGTCGCCAATGTCCTTGTTAACAAGGTTCAATATAAACTGTTCCATGGCCTTGCAGATCAACCTAGTTTGGCTGATGGGTTTATAATGTGCCGGATTGGTGAATGTCCCACCTTAGTGTAAAGGGGTGACACTGGGTGTCCTCCACTCACCTGGGATAAAGGTGGTATTCAGGCTTTGGTTGAATACAGTGCCTTCTGGTGCTGCAAGGTCATGCTTGAGGTCATGTAGGATGCATTCTGTCATGTGTCCAGCTCCCATGGCGGCTGTCTTCCATGACTACGAGATGGCACTTATGACCTGTTCCCTACATATAAGGGGAAGGGAGCAGGTATTGGGGATGTACTGATGGGGGGAACAGGGGGTGAAGCTTACACTGAATCTGTCAGGCATCAAATATTCTATACTTACAGCACTTGTATATCTGGTTTCCTCGATCACCACTACTGAGCAGATCTGAGTGCTTCCTTTGATGTTGCAGAGATATTTGAAGAAGCAGATATGATTGTCTGTAGTGGATGTCACCAATGTTGGCTCAGGGTTTGCTTTGCAGGATTCCAGTAGAGCTCTTATTTGCTTGAGTAGGCTAAGGAGATATTGCTTTAAATTGGGCACCTTCATCTTCTTTGTCTCAGACAGCAGTATGTCATCCCTGTTATAGACACTATTTCTTACAGATGTCCACCACACAGGTTTGCGTATCCTTGCAGAGGATGATATAGTCCTATCAGGTATACCTGACTTCATGCAGGCATACAAATGCACAAGTAACACTTTTGCGTATTTTTGGATATTGGTGAAAGTTTGTGCAGAGGGGGTGGGGGCTGCAAAGCTATTTATACCATCCCTCAGGAAGCTGTATTCAACTATGGAGTTGTTTGTATGTCTGACCCTAGCTAGATGTGTATTGTGGGAGATGGTGACTGCAAATGTGACTGCTTTATGGTTGGTTTGACCACGGAGGATGAGACTGTAGGGATGCTGCAGTGGTTACCTATTTTGTTCAATATCAACTCCAACAGATCTTCACCTCATGTGGGAGTAGCACCTAGCTGCTCCAAGGTGTTTGCATTTCCACTGTTGATGGATCTCTGGGCATTTGTGTGCTGGCATGAGTATGTCCTCCAATGTATGTTTGGGTAGTTAAAGTCACCCAGGATCAGGGTACAGACTTGAATCCTGAAAGAGTTGATCAGGTCCATATAGCCAAAACTGGCTTCTTGGTCACATGTGGGGGCCAGTAGGTGCCTATGCTTTGAATAGGTGTTTTTGCAATGGTTAACTGCCCCTGCCATGTCCCCTGTGTGTCTTACTGTTTGAACAGCCTGGAGGTGTGTGCATGTCCTTCATATATAGAGAAATCCAACATCCCATGGCTTTATTGCCCACATCTTGGGGTATGACGGTATGATAGGATGGTTGACCATGTAAGGCTGGGGTGCTCTCTGCAGCTTTGAACCATGTGTCTGTGACTGCACAGATGTCAGCATTTCCCAGGGTTAAGACTGCTTGCAATGAGCGCAGACTCATGTTTAGACTCCTAGTATCTAGCAGCATAGCCTTCAATTTGTGATGTGCTGACAGTTGTATGTTGGTAGTGTTAACCTCACCACTTTTCCTAATAAAGGCACTATGTGGGTGGCAAGAACCATTGCCAGACACCTGAAGGCCAGTTGAGACAGATGGAGGGCTTCTTTGGCAAGATATTGTGGTCTGTTGATCATTTCATTCCAGTATTTGGGTACTGGATCCCCTGGAATGGCAACTGAAACCAAACCAATTGTTAAGGTCAATCATTTCCTGACTGTATTGTGGCATCATTCTGGGTGACACAGCAGCGGCTGCATGCATAAGGCTACATACCTACCTGCAAATAATCGTGTGCTCAATCACATCATATCATGTCTCCACAGATGTATCTCAGGTCAGGGCTCAGCCATGGACCAACATGACAGACTCCAGACAGTAGTTGTTGTTGTTGAGAGTGATGTGTATGTGATATGACAGATTCTGGCACCTGACAGACAAGTAACTGTGACCTTTCTTATATACAACCTGGTGAGAGGCACATTTCTGTGTCTCACAATGGAGTCTTCTATGACTAATATTTTTGACTAATGGTGATGCCTTTGTGGCTGTGGGTCACAGGTGTGTGGCTATGCATGGTATGTGCTGTGAAGGGCTGTGGAGTTCATGTGTGTCTTTGTCTAGGAGGTCTCCTTTGTTTGTGGATGTGCATGTTAAGGACCTCAGCATATGTGGGTGTGTGTTGTATAGGTGTGGATGGTGTGTGAAGTGTACTGATTGAGTCAACAACCTGTTTGGTGCCAGATATGTGGGATTGAGAGGGAGACAGCATGGACTATAGGTTCCTAATGTCATTGCACCTCTCACAAATTGTGTTTCTTGGTTGTGTTTGTAGATGGTTGTCCATGTACATGAGGCAGCTGCTATACTGTGTCAGGATACCCATATCAACCAGACTGGCAGGGGAAACTGTAGGACATTGTCAAGCCATATTTTCCAGAATCTGAGGGAGGAAGGCCAGGGAGACCTAAGGGGTGGGCCTACAGCCCAGGTGTTTAAAACAAAAGTAGGAGGCTAACACTACTGCATACAATGTAGACAGGCTATAAACAAGCAGTAATAAGTACAACCAAAAAGATGCAGTTGAACACCTTAGATAACATGCAGCAAGTAGCAGGAAACAGCAAGATCAGGTGGGTGATGCATATTCTATTGCCACTATGTTCCTGATAGCCACATACATACTGTGGTGATAGATGGTGGGGTATGATGTGGTAGTTAGCGGAGGATAGTGCTGCCAAAAGTGGATGTGTAGGGTGTGCACATAATGGAGAGCAATGTATGTGGTCCTGTGATGTGTTCCCCTAATCTTGTCTTTCAGGAGTGATCTACAGATGTAGGAACCTACCATTTTCAGCAGTGGAGAATGATGCCATAGTTGGACTGAGACTTCATCACCAGATCCTGCTGTTGAGGAGTTGCCATAATCAGCAACAACGTGCTGCACTGTGGCCAGACATTGTGGCATCTGCAAATCACATTGGGCTATGGGAAAGGAGGTATAAGCAGGTCTGACACTGGGCCACAGATATGATAAATAATGGACAGCAAAGGGCTGCAGCTGTGGCCAGGGACTGTGTTGACACCAGTGGAAGGCCTGTAACACAACAACCACTGTCAGCCACAGAGGAGTTCCTGGCAAACCTGGATTTGGCAGCCAGCTTTCAAAGAACCATCTCCCCATTTGTCAGCTTCCACAGTGGTGGAGCATCCAGGTAAGCCTCCTGTGGTCAGCACTTTAATACTGTAGCAGTCATAGTGGCAGCATCTGCATACCTTGTCATGGATATCTTGTCAATGTGCATTCGGGGGGTTGTAATGCACACATGTGCACACATAGTGTGAATGTCAGCAATGTGGACAGTATCATAGTTCGTACTGTGGATGTTGATATAAGTACATATTATCCTGTACCAATGCCACATTTGTGTCAGCTGATGATCTCTCTCCCCCACAATTCCATAGGTACCTATGGTGTGGCTGGAGTCCAACATCCTGTAGCCGTTGAGTGTGAAACTGTTTTGTTATGGCTCATCTATACCCTAGGCATGTTAAGGGCTGCCAGTTTGCCATGGACACAACTGTGAAGCTTAGCCATATTGCAATGCATGTATGTTCAGTTGTGATGGGGTTCACTGCAGTACATTACATCGGTAATCAAAGTAGCATATTTGCACATATTTGCACATATTTTTTGTGAAGGTCTAGGCAGTCTACTATAAAGGGGGCATTAGTATAGTGGAAATGGGTGCACTGTGTTTTAGGTGAAGGTCCATCAAATACACTGACATGCTGCTTATCTCATGGGCATATAGTACTGGCAATATTAACCTTATGTAACTGCACTTCATGTTGTTAAGGGTCTGTCTTGTCTGTGTCTGTTGTGGTCTGCTTCTGTGTTGTGCATGGGATCAGTAATAAGGTGTGGTATGTAGAATGCATTTGTGCCACCTCACCTGTGTGTGTGTGTGTGTGTGTGTGTGTGTGTGTGTGTGTGTGTGTGTGTGTGTGTGTGTGGCAGACATAATAGTGCAGGAATTAATGTAGCCATGTTGTCTTCTTCCTCACAGGTGACAGTGAGGGTTGGAGTTTGTCCCCCTCACAACCTAAAGTCAGTGTCTCATTGGACTCTGATGATGATGATGGCTATAGTGAGGCACAGGTGGGGTTGTTGGGGGCTGAATCTGTCCCATGGGTTGACATCCCACTTCCTCCCCCAATGTCCCCGCACACAGTCAGTATGCCCACACATGCCCCGTCCCATGCGGCCACAGATATTGGACAGTCAGAGGGTGGTGGCATCGAACAGGAGAGTGTTGCAACTATGGCATCTGTGACTGTAGACAGTAGCCATAGCCAGACAGCTGATGAGGTTTCACGCAGGCAGATTGATGGGAGCTTGAAGGAGGACTGCTTCCCATCCAGCACCTGTCAGAGGTGTCACATCATGTGTCACCCGATGCATGTTTTGTTCCATCAAGGAGGCACAGGTATGTTTTGAATGTAACACCAGATGGATGTTAAAGATCATGGGTGCATCACTGCCTGGCATCCCTGACTCCATCCACGGCATTGATGATGCCTTACATCATTTCGCCGATGTAGTGGACAGATGGTGGGGTGAGACATTCTCACACCTTAACCGTGCAATGTCTGTGTTTGAAAAGGTGGTGGGAGTAGATACACAGACGTAGGTCAGCAACAACATCAGCTGACAACCCACGTGACTGTGCACAGTCACACCCTTGTAGTGGCAGTGCCACCAGTACTACTGAAGGGAGGGTGCTGTCCACACCACAATATGGCAGGCTATGGGCACATGGTCCTGGTGGGTCACGTGAGGGACCCGGACCCAGCAGACACCAGTCAACATCAGCAAGTAATACTGCATCTGACCCTGGGCATGGTGGTGCCAGTGCCACTCCTGCCAGTGCCAGTTCCCGTGTTCATAGTCAGAGATGGTGAACTGTACATTCTGCCATGTATGGTCCACAGCTGTCCAACATACCCTTGTGTAGGGGTAGCATGTGGCTTGACTGTACTCGCACACACTTACACATCACTGTCACATGCAGGTCATTACCAGACACACACAGCTCTTCTCCAAGGCCCAGCTGACCAGCACCCATCCAGACACACACATATGATGCCAACTGTGTGGCACAGCCTAGGCCTTTGGCAACCCCACACCACACCCTGTGCATGTGATGATACCTGTGCCACATCCCTGTAATCCATACCATCGATGCAGGATCATGCAAATATGTGTCTGATGGACAGGGTTGCTATATTACAGTTATTGACAGTTTGTAGTGTAGTAGTGTTATGCCCTGTAAGGTGCTGACCGCTGGCATGTATCATAAGTACACATTAACGTGTATGTACCTTTGTTCCATGATGCGGCATTGCTGTTAGTATTGCTGACTGACTGTTGTCTCCCAGATCTTTTCCTGTTTCTGTTCCAGGTGTCTGTGTGTCTACACCATGGGGACCTGGTGCCAATACAGTTGCTCAGGATGGCATGGTGGCAACACAGAAATGTGACTTCACCAAGGTACGGCTGTATATGTGCATGGTTACCTAGGTGCGTATGTGTAGAACAGCATGTCAGGCACACTTGGGGCAGACAGCATAATCTTGCATGCATTCCCCTTGACACAGCATGCTACTCTTAATCCATGTCACCTGGGAGTTCAGTAGGATCATTGATTCATAGGATCATAGAAGGTTACTAGCTTAATGGCCTTGGGCCCTTACAAGGCTAGCTATTAGTTAATCCCCAACAGAATCATCAGTCAGCACCTGTTGCTCCTGTCATTGAGTGACACAGGTTAGTCCCCTGGGAAAATTTGTGGTTCCCCATCCACTCATCATGGTTGCGCTTGGGTCTGCATGGTACTCTGTTTGACATGTATGGGAAGTGCATTCCTGAGACAGGGCAGCCTCTTGGAGACAAACCTGTCTCTGCAGCAGGTTGTGTTGATGTCGCATATCAGATTCAGGCTTGTCATGCTGGTAATGTGTGAGGAGTTAGACTCACATATATGGGGCAGCTGTTGGGCAGGGTCTAACATTGCCCTGTAGGTGTGACACAGCCCACCTCTGGGCAGCCTGTCCAATACTGAGTGGAGCATTACTGATTCGAGTCTGATTGCATGGGACAGGTGTTGGAGGCCATGGATTACCCTTGTGGGTATTACCATGGCCTTTCCATTTGGTGCAGATGTCTGGATAGGTACATACCAAACAGGGTGTTGTAGTAAATTATTGGTCTACTGACTGAGGACTGTACAGAGGTAATGACCACCTTTTTTTTCTGGATGCACTCCCTTTACCTATGAGGTGAATCATATACAAGGATTTTCTGACCACTGTCACTACATGATGGTTGAATGCGACATTATCAACCTGAGTACCCAGGTCTCTCAACACAGGTTGTGTGTTTAGGGAATTTCCATTGATATGGAAACAGTGGGGCCATGTTCTTGCCGAATAGTATGATGGTACAATTTTCTGCATTTAGCTTGAGGGCAGGACCTTGGCACCAGTCTGTACTTGATGTAAGACCCTGCTGCAGTGTGTTAACATCATCTGGTGGGTCAATGACAGACAGCACACAATTTACAGTTGCCGCAGCCTTGGTCAGTACCTACAAATGTGGGTGGTGGCATTTAGCATTCATGCCTAGATACATGTGGGCTATTTAGTGGCAGCATCTACTCACAGGGCCTCAACATGAATGAATATTGCACACACGTAGGCAAGACAGACCAGGGTTGTCACCTTATCAAATGGCCAATGTGGGACACTTCTTGTGGTATCGTGAGAGTTGCCAGAACAAACCATACCCACGGTAAGTGCAAAGGACAGGACTTCTGTTTTTTGCCAATATGACAGCTTATTTTTGTAGTGTTTGCCTAGATTATGCCATTTCTCATAACATTAAGGTGTTTCTGATGTAAAATGACTGCTTTATGCAACTATTACACAAATGTAAGACATGTTTATTGTCCTAAACTCTCAGGACATATTTATTGTTTTAGTTGTTTTCACAGGATACACCTGGCCAAACATGGCCTGCAACCTGCATGGTGGGACAGGTGGCGGCCCTAACACAGTCATACTGCTGCAAGGAGATATACAGATGCACACACACTCAGGAACTGCGGTTGTTGAGATTACAACTCCTACCTGTCTAGTTATACATACTATAGTGCTACATACATATCAGATACGCCAAGCAGTTTATATGTTTTTGCAGTGTCTGCCACTACTATTCAAGTGGACAACATCTGCAGACACTGTAAAGTTTGCTATGGGGGGTTAACAGGTTTGCACAGACCCTTAAAATTGTATAACTGTTACACACACACACACACACACACACACACACACACACACACACACACACACACGAAAGACAGCCTCACTGCTGCAAGGGGATATGCATATACACACGTATACTTACAGAGTTGCTAGTTTTGAGATTAGAACCCCCTACCTATCTAGTTATATACCCTATAGTACTATGTACTTATCACATGCATCATGGAGCTATTATGTTTGGAGAGTGTCTAACTGTGCTTCTAAGGTGGATGACATCAGTAGGATCTGAATAGATTGCCAATGGGGGGGGGGTAACAGGTTTGCACAGGCCCTTAAAATAGTATAACCATCGCGCAGACACACACACACACACACACACACACACACACACACACACACACACACACACACACACACACACACACACACACACACACACACACACACACACACATGCAAGACAGCCATACTGCTGAAGGGGATATACTTGCACACACATATACACTCAATGAGTTGACAGTTTTGATAATAGAACCCCTTCCTATCTAGTTGTATATACTATAGTGCTACATACTTATTGCATGTGCCACAGAGCTTATGTAGCTGGAGACTGTCTAACTGTGCTTCTAAGTTGGATGATATCAGCAGGTTCTGTAACTTAAGCCAATGGGAGAGTTAACAGGTAGGCACAGGGCTTAAAATGTATTGGCTTTACACACACACACACACACACACACACACACACACACACACACACACACACACACACACACACACACACACACACAGACACACACAGACAGACACACACACACACACACACACACACACACACACACACACACACACACACACACACACACACACACACACACACACACACACACACACACACACACACACATTGCCCATTTTGAGATCAGAACCCCTACCTATCTAGTTGTATATACTATAGTGCTACATACTTATTACATGTTCCACAGAGCTTATGTGTCTGGAGAGTGTTTAACTGTGCTTCTATGGTGAATGATGACAGCAGGCCCTGTAAAGTAAGCTAATGGGGGGGTAACAGGTAGGCACAGGCCTTAAAATGTATTGGCATTGCACACACATAGGCAAGACATACAGACTGCTGCAAGGGGATATACTTACACAAACACACTCATTGATTTGCCATTGCTGGGATTAGATACACTACCTATCTAGTTGTATATACTGTAGTGCTACATACTTATCACATTCACCACGCAGCTTATACATTTGGAGAGTGTCTGCCACTGCTGTTGGGGTGGATGACATCAGCAGCTGTTGACAGGGAGGCCACTGTTGTAGAGGACACTGGTCACAGGGCCATTAAATGAATAACCATTCCACAGACATAGGCCTGTTGGGCATGTGTATACTGCTGTATGTGGAATATCTACACAAAAACACACACAAGGTGGCTGATGTGAGATTAGAACCCCTACTTACCTATTACACACTACAGCTCACCGTATTAATGGCCTGCACCACTGGTTACAATTGGTGTACAAGTGGCTGCAGCAGTACATCACTCTATTCCTTTCTGTGTGTGTCTCTCTCTCTCTCCCCATCCACCTTTCTGTCTCTCTATATATTATATATATATATATATATATATATATATATATATATATATATATATTATAAGATATTATTTGAAAAAAATTTAACATATATCGGACACCCATATGGTATGATGTCTTCAAACAACAAAAAAAAAAAAAGAAAAAAAAAAAAAAAAAAAAAAAAAAAAAAAGCGACGATTAAACAGGGAGCCCCTTATGAAGATTCTTCTTACACACTTTCGAGATTCTCAATACTGGCGTTCAATATTCATCAGATTAATGTCTGTCAGATTTTTGTCGTATAATATATAATATATATATATATGTGTGATGTGTGTTATATATATATATATATATATATATATATATATATATATATATATATATATATATATAGGTTCATAGGTTCATAGGTTTATCTTATGCCACCCCTATAAGCTTATTTGTGTGCCTGTGTGTGGCTTTCACCACCTAAGGATGAGAATACTATACCCCATAGTTTGCTGTGCCTCTGTGATATATATATATATATATATATATATATATATATATATATATATATATATATATATATATATATCTTATATGTGCCACATACTGATAGATAAGGGCAAGCATGTCTGATTGGGATAGGGAGAGGCAGTTAAGTATACATAGCTGTCTGTATGCACAGAGATATATGGATATCTCAGTTCTATAGTCAGATGTGGCTTCAGACTTGGGCTAACATTAGCTGAGTGTAGGATCATGCCCAGTGTGACCATCGGTACTTACAAGGGGACTCCAGTCCAGACCTAGCTGTACTCCAGTCCGGGATTTTGGGTGCTACTGTCAATAGGCTGCTGCACCTGATTACACAGTCCAGCACTTCTCTGATATGATGCCCGAGGGATTTCCTGGCTGTGCGCTGGCCGTAATATTTGACTCCTATCTAGGTTGTGTACTGAGTGTATTAGACTGCACAGGGTTTTGCATCATATGTCTGGCACATTTTACATAGCAATGTGATTTCCTAGTACATCAGTGGCAAATCATTATAGATTGACATGAAGAACTGCTGACAGACATTTGGGTTCCTGACTCCATACACTGCCGGGAACCCATGCTACTGCACAAACTGTTCTATTCTGCACTTTTTAAATTTGTCTGGACAGTAGTTCCTCTTTCTCCTGATATGTGGGCCTTTGTCCTGCCCTGCTCCAGTTCCTGGCTTTCTCCACAGTTGCTGCTCTATGTACTTATAGGTATGCTGTGATTGGGGTATCTGATGTAACACCACACACAGGGTTACAGACTTCACACCTCTGACTGTACCTGTTTTGCAGGATGTCCAGCCTTGTGCCCCATATGTCTGCTCTGGTCCTCAGATGGTTTGTGTTGTACTGTTATTATAAGGCTAAATGATGCCCATACCTCTCAACCTCTTAGAGCCAGAAATCTGGACAAAGCCATATATATATAAAAGTGGGACACAGACACAGGCTCAAACATAGCGACAAGTTTTTAATATTGCACTTACAAACTTAAGACAACTGGTAGAATAACAGGTTTTGTATTAGCATGAATGTTCTGATGGATATGAAGTGCACATCTCAACAGTCTGTCATTATTTTCTCACATCAACCTTTATTCATTTGCCACTAGTTTGACAGAAAAATGCAATGTTATGAAAAATCAACCATAAATATGAGGCAAAAACGTGGACATTCTGTGACACTCTGTACATTTGAAGGGTATGATGGTGCCCAATGACTTGTTGTAAGTACTGACAGAGTTACGTGACAGCCTTCACATCCTACTGCTACACTGACTTGTTACAACATGCTGTTCTACTAGCCACTGTCTATGTTACTTAGAGCTGTGTACTGTCCATATCTGTGGCCCCCTGTCCTTCCATTATCTCTGGCTTTGTCCAGCTTTCTTGCAGTAACAAATAGTGACATATATACAGTCTGTAGAACTCCTACCATAGGTGTAGCTCACATGCAAAATAGTAGGCGCAGCCAATCTCAAACCATGAGCACCAACCACAGACATACATAGCGCATCGACCCCTACATATCATGGAAATGGAACATGTCACCAGGTTGATTGGGACCAACCTGGGAGTGTGTGGTCTGCTGCTATTACCTTGCAGAAATAATATTACTGCAGTTGTATGAGAACACGGGTGTGTTGGAGATAGGTGACTCTAGCATTGACAATCAAGCTTATGTCCTATGATCCCGCTGTTTGTAATTCCCTCGCATAGTGCAGTGGGTTTTGCTGGCTTGAGGCCTACTGCATATTATGGGGCTGCCAGTATCAGGCAGAGAGTTCCTGTTGTCCCACATAGCTGTCAGTTATCTGCAGCTATTCCAGTAGCTCACTCTATTCCCTTGCAAACATGTGGCAGGTCCATACCTATGCTACCATAATGTAGTACCCCATACATTTGTTGTAACAAAGAGTGACTTACCTTGTGCCTGCAGCAGTTGATATAACTGTGCTTCAGGGCAGACTCTGTCGGACGCATGCACTACACACCCAATACATGTTAAGGTGCAGGTTGTGTGTTGTGGCTGAGATATTTTTTAGTATGTATATGAGTCGGAGTGAGTTGTCCATCCCTAAGATGTCAGCACATGTACTATGCATTGCCTCTTTGCCAAGGCAGGGCATAATGGGCATGCCTATGTCTGTCTACAGGGACAGGCTCAGGGGGTTGTTCCTCTGAGTCCCCCTGTGGCTGTGGGGACTTTGGTAATGGTGGGGGGCTGTGTGTCCCTTCCCTGTGATGTTCCTGCTGTAGCTGTTTCTGCAAGATCATATGGCACATACTGTGAACATGTGTGCACATGTGGCTGGAGAGTACTGAAGGGCTCCACCAGATATACCAAGGTAGCAGAACCGTGATTTCAGCAGCCGAAAAACACACTCTATGATGTTCCTAGTTTGTGGGTGTGCCTCATTATGGTGTTCTTCGGTAAGTTTGTGCGTATTTTTGATGGGTGTCATCATTGATGGTTCCAGTACATAGCCAGCATCCCCCAATAGATGGCCGTACAGGATGTCCCCCCGGCAAATGTTTGGTATAGATGTGAAGCATGCCAGATATGGGAGTCATGATAACTGCCAGAGCTGCCGGCACACACATTCATGATAATGCCCTGGGCATTGCACATGATCTGGCAGTTGATGGAGTGATACCTCATGCAGTTGATGTAGACTCTACCCTCTTCACCAGGTGGTGGTTTGATGTGCATATGAGTTCAGTCTATGGCACCCAGTGCCTCACTGTAGTGTGCTACATGGTGGAAGAGATGCATATTGCTGGCCCTCTCCTCAGGGGTACAGGGTAAATAAATGTACTCACTGGCATGTGCTTGCATGGCATCCAG
This sequence comes from Protopterus annectens, assembly GCF_019279795.1. Taxonomy (NCBI): domain Eukaryota; kingdom Metazoa; phylum Chordata; order Ceratodontiformes; family Protopteridae; genus Protopterus; species Protopterus annectens. Next base: position 62,586,571 of record NC_056728.1, on the reverse strand, counting down.
GAAATGGTGGAGTACCCTGGATGCAGATGCCTGTGAGAACCCCATTATGTTCCCAGTTGGTCTTTGAAAAGTACCTGTAGCTAATATTCTAAGGGCTACACATACCTTTGTTTCCACTGGGATGGGTTCCCCTCTGTTGGCTCTGGGTCTGAGTTGAGGGCAGCAGAGTTTGGTGAGTTCTTCTAGTATGCCCCTGTCCACTCTGTAGCACTCTACAATCACCAGCACATGTAGCCCTTGGAAGTTTACCCTGGACCTGAACACTCTTCTCCTTCTCAGTCTGGGCCTATTGCCAGCATCAGCATCACCACTGACCTCAGCCTCTAGAACACACAGATGTAGCAGACCAGCAGCAGCCCCTATCATTTTGTCAGTTAAAATTCCCAAGTGTGTACTCCAATGGTGCAGAGTATGTGTGAAAAATCAGGTTATAGTGTGTATGCATACTTTATAGTGGTGTGCTGCAGATGCAGCCTATGTGATTGGCTCTCTATGATGCATTCCACTTGACAGCTATATTAATAGGGGTTTGAATGGGACAGTGTCTGTTGAACAGAGCTTATCAGTCATTTCTACCTGATTGGGTTCCCCTAGCTATTTCCTTTTTTTCTTTCTTTCTTTTTTTTTTAATTCTTTCACTGCTAAGCACTGTGGCATGGCTTACAAACCTGTAGCACTAGTATAAACAGTGCTCAGCAGTTTGGACACTTCCCCATGCATGGACACACTCAGCTTTTCTCAAACCAGCTAAAACATGTGCCATGGGACTAAACATACCTCAGCAGCATATGACACCCCCCCTGCTTAGCTGTGCTTAGCTGAGTGCAAACAGGTGCCACTGAGCTCCAATCCATGTAAACATAAAGTGACACCCCCCTTTTGATGTCAGCTACCTGTTCTACTACTACCTATATGGTTCTAGTCCTAGCGCGGGTTGTATCTGTGGACACAGTGTCCCTTTTTGCTATTCAGTAACCCCAGCTCATTTGCATACACCTACTTGAATATACCCTGGATACTTCACTACTCCAGGGCCTGCCTCATTAGCAACCATTGCAACCTACCATTGTATACTCTGCATACAGGGCATTATAATGCATTATTTTTGCAAATGTCTTATTTTTGTTTTTTCAACATTTTAATTATTTTTTTTAATAACGGCATGTTTGCATGTTGGTGCATGCTGCGTAAATGTAATATACGTATTTAAAAAATGTATAGTTTTTTACTGATGTGCACTGCTTTTTGGACTCACTGGCCATAGTTTTGGCCATTTGCATGCCTACAGTGCAGGATCCAACCTTCTTTTTGGGCATTTACAGCCTGTGTTTAAACTTTACATTTCGGTTCACATTTTTTTCCGTGTACATTTCTGACATGGACATGGCACCTACATGGGTGCCTTTCTGCTTATTGGATTGCAAATCACCCTCATTTGCATGGATTTCGCCAACTTAAGAGGTGATTTGCATTCCACGGACACTTCCATTTCCACACTCTCTGCTCTCTTTATTGGATTGCTCGCCGGCTGGTTTCCATGTTGGGGCCGTGCCACTATGTCTACACGGAAAATCACTCCATGTAGGCTTTATTGAATTCCCCTCTTTATTTTTATTTTAACATTTGTGTTCTTTAAACGTATACTCCCTGATTTTGTATTTGTATTTTAAATTGTATATTTATGCTTTTGTATGCTGTATATTCCATACTTTACTTATGTTATATTCTGTTAACTGCTTTTGGAAGTTTTTTCCAGTGAAAATGGGCTCTGCTTGGCCCAGTGGACTTCCCCGGTCATCAAACTGGAAATAAATAACAAATAAATAAATAAAAATCTTTTAGATATATAATTTTGTTTGATGTATCTTGTATCAATATTAATGTTAATGTAACTATTCAGAATAATATCTGTTGGACAGTATGTTGTGTGTTAGAAAAAATGATTATGCGTAAGCTGACAAAAAATGGTCATTATCAATATTGAAAACATCACTGTGAGATGTACAAGAATTAAGTTACTGAAGACACTTTGTAGAAGGTTATAAACATTGTGGAATATAAATTCTTCATAGCTGCAGTTAAATTAGAAATGGAGTGTGATGCTGTAATGTTGAGGGTGGAGCATTTGGAAACACTTGGGCAAGAGGAACACAAAAACTTGACCTGTTTACTTGAGGTATATTGCATTAATAACATTACTCTAATATTGACACTAGTATTGCATGAGAATGAGTTACTGGGTTAGGAAGCAAGGTGACATCTGCATGTTGACAGGATATGGTAGGTACCCTCAGTGAAAAATCACTGTGGGATGGAAACTGACTGAATTAATAAAGATAATTTTCATGAGGTTCCGAAAAGCACTAAACATTTTACATATTTTCATTAGTGAAATGGAGTGTGACATTGTGATGTGTAGGGTTCCAGGAAGAGTGAGTGTTAGAAGAAAAATTATGCTAGACACATTTGGGTAAAGCAAACTCAGGCTCAGACATATTTGTTTGAAGCAGACTGTATTAATATTATTAATATTCTAATACATTCATGCCTGGCATACAAGGCATCCTCAAATCTAGCTCTGATGGAACTTTTGCACATTCACAAAATTAACAGCATCAGAACCACTAGATCCAAGGATTTCATTTTTTCTTGTGACATAAATAAGGCATGTTGATGAGACAGATATGTGACTCAGAGAATCCTCATGATATGGAACAGGTACCCCATCCACGTGAAACAGAGTCCATCCCTAACCCTATTTTAAGTGTAACCATGACTAATGGATGGAAAATCAGAAATTCACCCGTGGGGCTAGCCCCCATGTCTCTGATAGACAGAGGTAGACAGTAATGCCCATACTAACATACCCTCAACATAAACTCCTAGAAACTGCCTAACATACCAGCTCTTAATAAAAATTCATGATACATAGGTACACAATTGGTTTGAATTGCATGGTTAGACTTATAAAGACCCTGGTGGTCATTAGCCTAGTACATACCTATGAACCTAAGTACTGAGACTTGGTTTAAACATAAAAAGATCATTCTCTTTATACCTGTGTTTTGCACTTTGTATGTCTTCAGACCTGATGGCAGTTCAGGAGGAGTCTTCAGTTTGTAAAGGACATATAACCTCTAGGCAGATCCTTACAGACTCACAAACTGCAAACGGTTTTGAAAGCTGAACTCAAACAGATCATTTTAGATAGGATTAATTATTATTTAATAGCTTGTTACAGAACATCCTGTTTGTCCCTTGATGAGCATGTAAGATTCCTTAGTAATAGAAATGATCTCAGTATTAGAAAACTCCATTATTTTGGGAGACTTTAAGAAACCTTTGATAAACTTGGACCCTTATACCTCCAATATAGGATATGACCAAAAATCCCTAGACTTTATAAACAAAACAGCCCTGGAGCAGTTAATAAACATACTAGTGGACACACATCATTCTTGACCCTATTCTTACAAATATGTCCACCTGTTGCAATGCAAATCATATGAGGGGGTCTGCTGTTAGATGATGGGAGAGAATCCACCTGTCAAGAAGCATGTGATCTACTAGCCTGAAAGTGATTACTTACCCTGCTACTTCTCACAACTGAATGAGTTAAAATGTCTGTATTACTAATACAGATATGATGCCCACACTTACCACTTGTCATCTGCTCCTGTGGTACTACTGCTGATAATGATACCATGAGGAAAGATTTCACACCTGTATGCAGACATTCACCATATGACAGTATTTATGTCCTAATACTGCATATGTCAGGTAAACACTGACGTTCTATGCCATCTGTAAGCAAGAATGATGAAGGTATAGCAAAGTGCAGGTATCTATGTCAGTTAGAAATAACTCAGTGCCCTCACCCTGAGTGTCAGCAGGTACTCATCAGGTGGGTGGGAGGGAGTGTAAAAGTCTGTAAAAGCAGATTAGTGATGGTTCTCTTAGCAAAATGCAGTAAATATGTAAACGTTGGTCCTGAGCATGGCAAAACTGGAGGTGTGGTATGATCTTTTATCATTGTTTTACATTAAGTGTAATTACACAACTTTGAAGATAAGCACTGGGAAAAGAGACAGAGAGAGAGAGAATAGTACTGGAACTTGGGATGGAAGTACTCTGCATTTTTCTGGCATAAGTGCAATGTCTGTGAAGTCCTTTTGAAGATGTTGCATCAATATTTTTTGATATGATGCCATCACATGCCCCAGAATTTACAGTATCATCCAGAAATAATGTTACCTGCCAGTAGGATAGGTCTAGTTTGATTATTAACAGATATTGAAAACAGGCGTAATGGATTCCTGCTTAAGTCAAAAAGCCATTTGTGGAATATCTATTACTAACTTTTATTGAGTGTTACATCTGACAGACACTTATCCATGTGCTATTTCAGATGGCAGAGTAATATGTTGCTCTTTACAAAGTCACTGTTTTTTTGTAGTCATTAATATATTTCCCAATTAGAAGCCCACGGGTGGAGTTTGAGTTTGAACAGATTAATTCTGTGATAGTGTGGTGGGCCTATGCATGTATTATAACAATGTAAATAAGCAATGCTAACTAATTTTAATACTGACTTTTTTGTCATGTATTCTAAAAATTTATCACAAATTTTTTTCTTGGATTTTTGGCTGGTTGATAGTGAAGAGATTTTGCACATTATTCACTTCCTGGAAATAAGTTAGGAACAGCAAATGACTTTTATATTTTAGTTTGAAATGGTTTCAAATATCACTTATTTTTTTGAGACAATACCTGTTGATGTAAAATCTGTTACTCTATTCACTTTTTAAGGGAATTAAAGTAATGTGTAAACATGTACTCTTTGGGGGACTTTTTCCCCATTATTTTTTGCTTTGTCTAGAATTTTTGAGAAAAGAATTTGAGAGGTATGTAGGAATGTTCTTCATTTTGAGTCATAAAAAGTTCATATTCCAGTCTGTTCCTCATTGAAAAGTATCTGTCCCTCATCATTGTTAAGAATAGTTTTAACATATATCCATGGTAAATGATAGTGTATCATATCAATTCATCAAAAATATTTTTTTGTATGCATGAAGGAACAGTTATTAATCATACTGCAAACTTCCTATACAAAGCTGATCATAAGATGGTAAGCATTCCACATTTTCCCTGTTTGTTCTACACCGTAAAAAGTGTTGTTTCACATTTTGGAGACACAAGGTTGGGTTATTATTCATTTGAAGCATTATTATGTGGTCCTTATTTACTCATTTATTTAATGAGACTTGAACATCTGAGATTTACTGTTGCAGTTTTAGGGAGAAAACTGCAAACTGCTGCTACTGTTTACTCATTATTCTGACTTTGCAGGACAAATGCAATTTGTGTGAAGCAACTTAGAATACCTTAATGTGTAGTTACTCTTCTTTTGGAGCTTAGCCTAAATATGTTATGTGGTCATCCTTTTTTTTTTTTTTTATTACAATTCAAGACAAAGCATACACAGAAATGGCTATAACTGCTGGATGGGGGTGGGAGATGCCTGTGGATGAAAGTACCTGACCCTGTTCTCATTTACTCAATTTAAACAGTCATTAATCCTGTACATTTCTGTGAAATACGATGAAATATTTTACTGTAACTACTTGGTATTTGTGTGAAACAAATTTAAATTACCATGATCATTATCATGTTATTTATATTTCAACACAGTCAGATTCTTGAGGTGTACACTCAGTAAAGTAGTTCTAACTGATGGGTCCAGACACCATCTGTGGATAAAACTAACTTACCCCTGCTGCATTTCATCAATATTAAACAACAGTCACTGATCTGGTGGAGAAGTAATATCACACAATGTATTGTATTTGCTAAAATCAATGTAAAACTGGTATTGTATTGGATTATGCTTTCATGCATGTGTGTGTGTGTGGGGGGGGGGGGGCTGTATATTTTTAAGAGTAACAAGTTGTCTATAATTTCTTTACTTCTATCACAAATGTTAGCATTGCCATTATGTGTGTGTGGGAGTGGGGGCAGGGGGTAATCACAGTGTATGTAAAAGTAACAAGTTGGCCATAATGTATTTCACTTACCATCACAAGCATCACCTTGCACATGATGGGTGGATGTCTTTGGTGGTTTGTAAGAAGTGGGATGTGTATAAATACAACTGCTTATTGGCAAAGTGGTACAGTGAGTAGCACTGAAATGTCACACAATGCTTTACACTGGTTGAGTTCCTGTCTCAGTTTGCTCTAGTTTACTTCAGCACCCTAAAGATAGGTGACATGGCTTGTAAGGGGCAGTGTGTGTGTGTGTGTGTGTGTGTGTGTGTGTGTGTGTGTGTGTGTGTGCGCAAAAAATATGAAAGATTTTTATCTATGACATACACAATAAAGGCAGGTGCATATATAACGTTTCTAAGTAGCAGTAAAATTGCAGTTAAGAAGACATTGTCTTTCAAAATTAAGGCATAAAATGCACCACAGAGCAGTCCCTTAGACTTCTAGGGGCTTTGCAGCCCCCACCCCTGACTGTATAAATAGATTTTGCCATGGACGTAGCAGTGGCCTTTACCCTTAACACCACCTATTCTAAAACTGGTCCTGCTCAGAGACGTGCAGAGGTAGTTGCTGTAGGATATCAAGAGGGCTGGAGATGTTGTTGCATTAATACTTTAATATCTCAGAGGTTTGCATAGAGGTCACTATGACTTGTGTGGAGGACTGAGGACAGTGTAGTCATTATTTCTTTGATTATTCTTACATACCTCAATGTTGTACAAAGAATTTCACTAAAGCTTGTGAAGCAAGAATATGGAATACTTTACTGTGATCATTATTTTTTCACTTTCCTTACAATTAAGCATCATCTATGTAGACAGGTGGTTATCCTTTTTTTTTAAGGTGGTTATCTTTTAAGGGTAGGGTTAAGGAAGCATGCTCTTTACAGATATCTGACAACAACAAGGTGAAATATGTTACTGTATTATTGTTATTCTTTCAGGTTTGGCCTATATTGATATTAAAGGGTACATAGAAATGATCTGCCTTTTGAAGGTATGGATGAGGAGGCATGCTGTGTGTATGTGTGTGACAGCAGACACTTGAAACATGTGACTCTGGCAATTTTTACCTTTCCTTTCATCCACATCCAACACCAAAGGGATTCGCAGAAGGTGACTATCTTTTTTTTTTTGGTGAGAAGTAGAGAAGCAGGTAGTATTTTCGCAAAAGGATTTATATATACTCACAAACATTTGTTTTCTCAGTTTATTGTAAGCCACTATGTTGTCAGCATTAAGCCTTAGACACAAGTTACTTCTTCCTTGAAAGAAAGAAAATGGACTGAATTTCTTTCCTTAATCATGACTTTTGTTCAGTGTTCAGGATCAAAAGCTTGGAAACATGCTTTACGACCATATGGCTTCTGGGGATCTGATGGACCCTAGAACTCCATCCTAATTCAATTATTTCCTACACGTGTATTACTATACAGTCTCAATCAGTTAAGATGTATTGAAAGAATGCAAGGAAAATTCAAAGAGTAACACTGACTTCCACTCTTTAGACATGATTTTTGTTCCAGCAATCTTTGAATGAAAAGATATTTAAAAAAAAAACACTAAAATGTACCTCAGAGAAACTAGAAAACATAGTTTCTTGAAAAAGCTGAAGAATAAGACAAAATATGAGAAGAAAGTGAAAAAAGTCATCCGTAGAGTGTGGGAGGTCAGGATGGGGAGAAAACAGAGGAGAGCACTGGGGAGCAGTAGGCACTGGGGCAGGTGACATTAAGTCCCTCACCATGGGCACCATTTCACCTAACACTGGCTATGTATATGGGGTTGTTGTAATGTAACATCATGGTAACTAAACAGCAGATGCTGTGAATGTCCCTCTGTGGGATGGGCCAACTTGGTGTTGTAGACAGGTCTGTAATAATGTACAAGCATTGTAACTACAGGTCAGTCTGTGCCTAGTACTACTAACAATTTCTAGCATGAGTTAAAAGGTTGCTTAGGAGAGTCACCTGCAAAGGGGTAATACTTAGACTGGACATGTCAAGGGGCCTGCACTTTTCATTTGCTGGGCGCCCACAAGATGCTAATATTAGCACTGAGTTTATCCATTTTAACAAGGTCAGATTCTTATAGGTGTGTCTATTGGCAAAAGCAGTGTTAGCATGTTTAATTGAAGAACATGCAAATATTAAAAGTAAATATCAGTAAGGCATCATGCAGATATTGTAAGCAATTCATTGATTATTGATAAGGCTTTCTGCTTCTTTCAATCACAGGCACACCATCATGAATTTAGTCTAGCTTAAATGGACAAATCACAAAGCTGCCATAGCAGTAACATTCTTCACCAACAAATAGATCAGTAGCTCCCTCCCCTTCCCCATACAAGGTATGTAATGATCTGGAATGTATCCTTTGCACCAGATTTGAAGTGTCTGTAATTTGTGATGTATTCTTTACTTGTTTTAAAGGTATACACATCAGAAATACTGTCCCACTGGAAGTAAAGAAAGAGAAATAATGCAAATATCCTATTTGCTATGGTTTTGCAGTTTCACTGTAGTTATAAGTTTATAATTTGGACTGCCTTAGTAAAGACATTGAAGGCAAATAGGAATTTATGACACATCTCTTTTCCAGAGCAGTGATCAGAATGCTAAGAAAGATGCTGAAAAATATAAAACTTGAAGTTAGCATTACCTAATAAATATAAAACAGTCAAGGATTTTTATTAAATCAGCCTTATTCTCTTTTTTGCTAGCAAGCGATGACAAATAAAGTGAACATTGTCTCTCCTAAAGGACACAGGTGCAGCTGGTCCCCATGAACTGTTTCCTTAATAAATAATTGTTAGTAATAAATAATTAATAAAACGAATCCTGACTAACACATACAATATAATCATATCACAAATAGGTCTTTTATTCAACTCTATATTGTTTTTTCCAGTTTGAAGAAAGTAACACTCTATTTTTGTATAATGCTGAAGAAAACAATATGTTTATCTGTAGCAATGATTTTCACTATGTATATATGTTCAAAATGTTTATTGCCATAATAAGTATGTAACCATTCTTAAAGTCATAAGTGGAGCTTTTCTCCCCGGGCCTCCTCTGAAAATGGACATGTATCCAGTCGAACTATCCCGGTCAACAAATGTAAAATAAATAAATAAATAAATTACATTAAATGTATGTCAAATATACATATTAGTATTACATAAAACAGTAGGGCAATACAGCACTTATATAATATCCAGCAATGTCATAATAGCAGGAAGTGTATCCTGATGTAAAACTCTAGACTGTGTTGATTAGTTTGATTATCATATATTGCTTTGATAGCATTATTAAGAAATAATAATGACAATATTATTGCTGGAATGTTATACTGTGAAATAAAAGCATTTGCACTGCATTATTTATGAGTCTTTGTGTTTTTGTTTATTTTTTTTTCTCCTTCTGCAGATTCAACTGAACCTGGGCCCATCGACGGCAGTCAAATCAGCTATGGGAAAAGTGTCCTCTCCTGGCCTGCTACATAGTGAGGAGGCCATGCTGGAGCATCCTATAAAGCAAGCATCTTGAGCTTCAGGAACTGGTGGATAGTGAAGCAGAAGGGGCTGTGTATAGGCAGTGGGGTCCATATCAAAGTCTCTTGCAGTGGGTGCAGGACTTGCTGTCCTGTCAGCTATGGACACTGAGCCACTAGTAGCTTTAGACCCACACCATAGGGGTCTCTCCTCTCAGGGATATCAGGGTGTGTCTCTTTCTGAGACTCTCCAGATCTGAATAAAAGTGTCCGAGATAGTGTGTACCTCCTATCCTCTACCATCTGTTTACCAGCCCTCTGTCTGTTGCACCTTCTGTTTGTCTTGCCTGTCTTTTTATGAATTCCTTCCTTCTTCTTTAACCCTTACTCTTGCTTTTACTACCTTTTCTCCCACCTCATCTACAGTGTATTTGTTATTGCCTGCCTATTATGATAATTTTATTACATATTTCCCTCTATCCCTCTGTTTATTGGCTGTTGCTGATAATAAGCACATAAGTGTCATTTTGAAAAGTCTATCTCCCCTTAAACTACTCTCCAGGCTAAAAGATGTGATAAAATCGAATAATATTGAGTGTACTGATAATGCTTGCAGTGATTTTAGTAACAAATAAGTGAGGTTTTCAGTAGTTAGTTTACTGCCTCTTGCTGATGGCAGAAAAAGATTTCCAGGGTAGTTGTTTTTGTTGAACTGTAAATACTCAATAGCAAACCTAGTCAAACATTATCCTAAACAAAGTGAACTCCAAGCAGTTACAGTTACCTCTGCCCCCAGAGTAATTCCTGTCTGTATCATGGACCAGTGCTACCCCATAACTTCTCTAACCAGCCTGATTGAAATGGGTATCTTGAGACAGTGTAACAATTGTCTCATGCTGTCTGATGATCATCTATTACTCAAACATCATAACACAGTGTGTAAGTTGTACATATATAATATCTTTTGAGACAAAAATCTCAGACACCAAAATCGTCAGCAGTACACCACACATTCCACCTCTCCAAGGCCGTCACAATGCACATAATCCATCATATGTTGAGGTTATAATGAATAAATTGCCTAAAGATCAAAGACCTCCAAAACACAACACGGGCACAATGCACACTCTGCATATTAAACCAACTTCTTCACATAGCACAAGGAGTCCCATAGTCATAGATGCTGAGCCTGTAAGGCAGACATTGACCCAACAAAATATTCTTGTTATAGGTGACTCCATTGTAAGATATACAGATGTACCTCTTACCAGGATGAGCAAGGAAAGAGTGACAGTTAGTTGTTTGTCTAGTGCTAGGCTGTGACAGATCATGTATACACTCAAGTCCATGAACAACAAGTACCAGTATGACTCTGTCATAGTTCATGCTGGAGTCAGTGACTAAAGGTATACCTCTCTGGGTCTACTTCAAATGATCGAAGTTGCAGAACATTGAACCACACATCATGGAGAACGAGATGATCAATGTTCTACAACATTGAACATTAAAGTAGATTAAATTAAAAAAGATAAAAAGTTTTCTTCTAAGTTTTTTCAGGGGGGCAAGTCTCCCTGCATCCGCACTTCCTGCTACTTAAATATACCAACTCCGAGATCACACTACAGTGAAGAGAATGGTAAATTTCCCATTCTGTGCTGTACCATACCATTCTCTTCACTGTAGTGCGATCTCGGTGTTGGTATAGTTAAGTAGCAGAGAGGTGGGGGTGCAGGGGGGCTTGCCTCCCTGCAAAAACATGAAACAAGCAGTTTTCACATTTAGTTTTTTTTTTTTTTGAGTTCGATATTGCAGAACTTTGATCCTCTGGTCCTCGATGATCAGAGGTTTGATGTTCTGCAATTTCAATACTCTGAAGGGGACCCACCTCTCTGGACTAAAGGAAGAGAGGTATAATGGAGCTGACAGACTATGTCCAAGGCAGGTATGAACCTAGCATAGAACAGTATTCTACCTTTTCCAAGGATGACACCACAGTATAAGCAAAAAACAATTGACTTTAATACTTGGCTTAGCTTCTGTTGTCATTCAATAGGAGTCCAATATTGATCAACCTCGGAAGGTATGATTGACAGACCATGCTGCTTCACCAGGGATAGCCTGCATCTGTCCTCTCTAGAGTTTCAATTATTGGCAAAGACATTGATCACCTCCATAGTACCGTTTTTAGACTATACCAATCTGATAAACCTACCAACATAATAAAATAATCAGAGGAAAGATATGAAGGCATTGCAGATCAATGCTAGGAGCAAGAAAATCTACTTCCTACAAGCCCTTCTGACTCTAGAGAACAATGACATCTGTGTAAAACTGAGACATGGTTTAAAATAGCTGAGAGTGCTCTAGCTGTAAAGGGCTATAACACTTTTTACATTTTTAGACCAGCTACTAAAATGATACAAGTCCTAAACAGCACGTTCTACATGGATCAACTGAAAGCCCTGTCAATATACTTGGTATCCTACAGACTGTTAAGAGATGACCTGTATATGGCATACAAGGCATCTTCTGACCCAATACTGATGGATTTACTGCACATCAACAAGTCAAATGGCATCAGAAATACTAGGTTTAGATCTAGGGATCTAAACCTCTTCTCCCAAATCAACAGAATGGTCTAGATGGACATCTATATCTCACACAGGGCACCATTGCTCTGGAACGGACTCCTCATCCAAAGCTAAATAAACTGTGAGTAAACCCCTTTGTCACCCACTGGATTGCCAACTGGCTCACAGATAGGATGCAGGTAATCAAAACGGGGAAGTTACCTCCACAAAGAGACCAGTCACCAGTGGATTCCTCCAGGTTTCTGTGCTGGGAGCTCTCCTGCTTGGCATCTACTTCTCTGAAGTAAAAGCTCATACCAAAGGGCACTGTCTGACTACATTTTCAGATGACTGCAATCTAGGAGGAGTCACTGAA